>NC_080085.1:1422010-1607010 GCF_949987535.1 Balaenoptera acutorostrata | reverse complement strand
AGTTTCAGGTGTGCAATATAGTGATTCATAATTTTTAAAGGTTATACTCCATTTATAGTTATTATAAAATATAGGCTATATTCCTCGTGTTGTACAGTATATCCTTGTATCTTATTTATTTTATACATAGTAGTTTGTACCCCTTAATCCCCTCCCCTTATCTCTCCCCTGCCCCTTCCTTCCCTCAACTGGTAACCACTAGTTTGTTCTCTGTGAGTCTGCTGCTTTTTTGTTATATTCGCTAGTTAGTTGTATTTTTTAGATTCCACATTTTTTTGAGATCATACAGTATTTGTGTTTCTCTGACTTATATCACTTAGCATGATATTCTCCAAGTTCATCTGTGTTGCTGCCAATGGCATGATTTCATTCTTTCTTGTGGCTGAGTCATATTCCATTGTATGTATGTACCACATCTTCTTTATCCACTCCTCTGTCGATGGACACTTAGGTTGCTTCCACGTCTTGGCTGTTGTGAATAGTGCTGCAGTGAACATCGGGGTGCAGTAATTCGTAAAGACACATGCATCAGTGTTCACTCTTGTTCCATTAAGGTTGCATGCTTTAGTATTCTAAATTGAGGTTTCTACAAAAGGTTCCATGACCCTGTGGCACATGATGTTGACGTGAGCCAAAGGACGACAGGCTGTGATGGGCATGGGCTTGTCAGGTTCAACTCCTGGTCCTGCCTTTTAGTGACAGGAAGGCATTGGGTGGGCAGCTGCCTCAGCGTCTGTGAGCAACACCATCACTGTCTTTACAGCGGGGCTGATTCCACTTCTATGAGGTCTCAGATGTGATGCCAGCCGGCTCCTGCATGTGGGCCCCGTGAACTGGTTTTCTGGGGCAGCTGCAACAGAATTCCTCCAGCTAGGTGGCTTAAGACAACACAAGTTATTCTTTCTCAGTTCTAGAGCCCAAAAGTCTGAAATCAAGGTGCCTGGCGTTCTAGGATTCCCCAGAGGAGGGCCCTTCCTGCCTCTTCAGCCTCTGGGCGCTCCAGCAATGCTTGGGGTTTCTCGGCTTGCTGACGTATCCCTCCAATCTCTGCCTCCTTTTTACTATGCCTTCTCCCCATGTCTCTGTGTCCAGATTTACTTCTTCTCATAAGGACACCTGTCATTGGATTTCAGGTCCACCCTAATCCCATAGGACCTCATCTTACCTCATTACCTCTGCAAAGACCCTATTTCCAAATAAGGTCTCATGTACTTGTCCTGAGTGGACTCATCCTTTCGAAGGGGCCAGAGTTCAACCAACTACCCCCAATGCCTGGGCAAGAATCTGGGTGGATGTTAGGCTCGCACCCCACATTTCCAGGTAAGAGTCTGGAGACCTTTGTCTGTGGCCGCCATATTTGTAATAAACACATCATCCTGTTTAGATGACAGACACCAGCCTCGCAGGTGATGCTGGGTGGCATTCTTCCTGTGGACAATTCCCTTTTTTACTTTGGTTTATGGCAAAAGCGCTCTCTCTCTCTCTCTCTCTCTCTCTCTCTCTCTCTTACCCTACAAGTTCTAATGCCTCCAGTACCTGCTGCCTTCAGCCCCTGCAGCCAGATAGAATCTAGACTTTAGTAAGAAAAGAGTCACATAGTTGCCTAATTCCATCTTTCTATCTGAATTAGAGGTACCTGCATGGAAGGAGGGGGGACTCTTTCTTCTACAAGAAAAACAAGACCCCGGGAAAATTGCCCTTTTTATTTGTGTTTGGGTGAAAGCATTGTGACAATGATGGTGGCCACGGGCAACTTAGTAAAAAAAAAAAAAAAAAAAAAAAAATCACAGTGAGGCAACTTCTTTGCCCGGGGAATCCCGTGGATTCTTTGAAAACCCCCTGAGCTGTGTGCTTCCCAGACGGAGACGAAATAACAAACCGAAAATCAAACAAACAGACGAACCAAGATCATACAATAGCTCGGGACCGTCCCTGTGGGGAGAGGAAAGCAGGGGCACACGTGGGGTTTTCCAGACAAACACACATAGGTAGAGAGAAGCAGGAGATGATTACAGAAAATGCCAGCCTCTCTGCGGTCGAAATCGCTTTCATTATTTTCTCCGCACGGTCCCCCAAACTGGAAGTAAAGAAATGCGTTTTAGAACCACCGTGCGCCCACGGCACCTTAACTTGCTGCTTGTAGGCGTATTCTCTGTGTCGTGTGGCTTACCCCCTGCTGGGGATTTGAGGGCTCACCAAGGGCGGGGAGGTTGCTCCCCCCCCCCGGACGTGGAGCTTTGTGCCCTCGCCGGGTCCCCTTTGAAACTGGCTCAAACATGCCGTGACCACGCGGTCAGCCAGCCTCCTTGGGGTCGGTATCTTCGGAGGATGCAGGTGGCGTGGTCTGTTCTTGGAACGCTCTGTTTATTTTCAAAGGCAACCAGATGTTGGTATGTGAGAGCCGCTTGTTTGGAGAACACACATCACCGGGGTCGTCGTCTGGGCTGGACAGGTGTGTGGGCGGGGCCGGCGTGCAGATGCAGGAAAGTCTTTCTCTTCCTCACTCGCTGCCCGCCTCTCTCTCTGACTTGTTCTGCCTAATAATATACCAGATGGAAACCTCCTGAGGTCGGGCTGCCGTTGGCCGATTCTGTCCATCACTGGTCCTGCCTTCCTGTTCCTGCTTCCTCTGTAGCACTTTCCCGCCGGAGTGCTCTGCCTTCTCTGCGGTCCCGCAGCCTGTGTCCCCCCCGTGTCCCCCCGTGGCCCGAGGGCTCTGCACGGGTGCACCACCCCCACCGTGCCAGGCGCCCAGCAGCCTCTCAAGGCATCACGTCGCGATGGCCAGCTGGCACTCAAGCCCTCATTTTGAGATCCAGCCTCATCCCCTTCTTGCTGCCCTGATAGTTTATAACTCCGTGGGGACTCAGTCCGGCCACAGCCTAATTGGACAGCTGTTCTTTAAAGCAGTCGTGCTTTGGATGTGAGCATTTCCTGCTGGTAAGGTGAGGGCGTGAGCGCTTGAAGGGCATTGGAAACCACCTATTGCAATAGGAGGAAGGAGGGCTATTGTCTCAGGGAGTGTGGCCCAGCCACGCGATGTCCATGCGTGTAAAGGTCAGCAGGAAGGACTTTCCTTTATATATGAACCTAGAAAGAATCGGGCGTGGGAAGATTCAGGTGCCGTCATTGAAATGTTTGAGCCGCGGACGCGCTTCCTTATAGACAGCTGATTTCTGGAGGGGTTGTTCTGCCTTCCGACGCCGGGTCAGAAGTCCAGAGGCCTGGGGTGGGGGGGGGGGACAGAAGCCGAATGAATGTGGGAGCCGGTCCGGCCGGCAGGCGTTTTGTCCAGATGAGTCAGCACAGGCACAAGCTTCAGCTCATCACTGGGGAGCCTGAGGCTGGGACCTGTAGGGTCTGGGTGTGGCCTTGTTCTGGGTAAACTGGGGGCCCCTGTGAGTCTTGGCCAAGTGATACGGGGACAGAGGTTCTTCAAAGTACAGCGTTTCCTGGAACACAGAAGGAATGGGGGGTTTACCTTTAGTTTTCCAGGAGCACAAGATGCCATGGATGGAATGTATGTCTCCCCAACATTCGTAGGTAGAAGCTGTGACCCCCAGTGGGATACTACTAGGAGATGGGGCCGTTGGGAGGGGATTCGGGTTAGATGAGGTCACGAGGTTAGGGTCCCCGTGACGGGATTAGTGTCCTTTTAAGAAGAGGAAGAGACCAGAGCTCTCTCCCCACCACATGAGGACACAGTGAGAAGGTGACCATCTGTAAGCCAGGAAGAGAGCCTCGCCAGGAACTAATCTGCCCACGCCACGATCTCAGACTCCCAGCCTCCAGAACCTTGAACAGACAAATGTCTGTTCTTCAAGTGTACAGTCTGGGGTGATCTGTTATAGCCGCCCACGCTGACTAGAACAAGACTCGAGGAAAGTTTAAAGATGTCTGTGGGTTATGGTCCCACGTGTAAGGTCTTAGAAGTTGTAGTTTTGTGACTTGGAGAAGCCCAAGGCAGAGGGGCCATCTGTCATCTTCTTCCAACTCATTGGGACCGTGGAGATCAACATTCCCTGCTGGCTGCCCTTTTGTCTTCTTCAGATGTCCTTCAGGACGTAATCGTGTCGTAAGCAGGTTGAGAATCATGGAACCAGAGGAATCAACTGCCTAAGGTCAGAAATTCAAATCATTGCTGCAAAATGAAGATGATAATCTGTGTTGCTCAAATGCTCACATGAAATTAGAGGCAGACCTTGATTTATTGCAGTTCTCAGATATGGGTTTTTTAAAATAAATTGAAGGTTTATAAAAAATGAAATTTTTATAAAAATTTTTAATGAAAATGGAAATTTTTATAAAAATGAAATGAAACCAGATTAAATTCTTCAGAAGGGCAGTTCATTTGCTCATTTCTTGTTTTCTTCCTTCCCCAGTTTTGTATAAGTTTTTGACACGAACCCATCAGCCTCTGCCTGCAGTTCTGACAGAGACATCTCTCACCCTCAGACAAAGTTCACTTTATTCGTTCTACACCAGTTTAACCTCGGTAACTTCAGATAGAATGTTGGCGAGTTTATGACCAACTGGCACAGATTCTGATAAATTCATTGGAAAAGGGACCATTTCCCACTCAGGAGATTCATGAAGTCTCTCAAAGAGGGTAGTGGGTTTGTCTCAACGGAAGGAGATTAGACCCAGTGAAAAGGAGAGAGCTTTCATGGGATTTTAGTTTACACAGAAGGCAACATGCATTTCAAATTATTCTTTTTTAAGAATTTATTTTATTGAAGTAGAGTTGATTTGCAGTGTTAATTTCTGCTGTACAGCAAAGTGATTCAGTTATACATACATTCTTCTTTATATTCTTTTCCATGGTGGTTTATCACAGGATATTGAATATAGTTCCCTGTGCTCTACAGTAGGACCTTGTTGTTGATCCATTCTGTATATAAAAGTACGCATCTGCTAATTCCAGACTTCCAATCCATCCCTCCCCCGCTCCCCTCCGCATTGGCAACCACAAGTCTGTTCTCTATGTCTGTTTCTGTTTCATAGATAAGTTCATTTGTGTCATATTTTAGGTTCCACATATAAGTGAGATCATACGGTGTTTGTCTTTCTCTGTGTGACTTCTCAAATTATTCTTAAAGAGTGAAGGCAGACCCTGGTAATGATGTGGGTTTGGTTCCAGACCCCCGTAATAAAGTGGATATCGCAATAAATCGAGTCACACAAATTTTTCGGTTTCCCAGTGCATGTAAGAGTTATGTTTACACTACACTGTAGTCTATTAAGTGTGTAATGGCACTATGTCACAACAATGTTCATTAATTAATTAAAAATGCTTTATTGCTAAGAAAGGTCACCATCCTCTGAACCTTCAGCAAGTCATAATAGTAACATCACAGATCACAGATACCATCACAAATCGAATCATAATGAAAAAGTTTGAAATATTGCAAGAATGACCAAATATGTGACACAGAGACACGAAGTGAGCAAATGCTTTAGGAAAAATAGCGCTGATAGACGTCGTGCTTGATGCAGGGTTGCCCCAAACGTTCAATTTGTAAGAAATACGGCATCTTCGAAGCACAATAAAACAAGGTCTGCCTGTAAATTCATGTCAGCGTTTGCTCAGCACAAATTAGCGTCATCTTTTTGTAGCAACGATTTGAATTTCCATGTGCCTTTACAATTTTTTCTTATAAAATATTTCATGCATAAGAAAGAAAAATGCAAAGAATAGCTGTGTGCCTGACATGTAGTTTTATCAAATGTCCACATTTTGCTAAATTAGTTGTAGATCCTGTGTGTGTGTGTGTGTGTGTGTGTGTGAAATACAACGTTTCAGACACCATTGTGCCCCTGCATATTCCTCTCCATTTATTTTGTTATTACGTGGAAAAAATCACTAGATACTCTAGGTCAACAGGAGAAATTTCAAACATTGTTTTGCTATGGCTTAATGGGTCTTCATCTTCTGTGTATTCACACTCTAGAAGAGAAAGATGTCTCTTTACTGTTCTTATTTTCAATTCCCAGATGATGCTTCAATTTAAAACTAATTATCTAAGGAAATAGCATCTCTTTCTCTGCTGAAGAAAGTTGTGCTGTGAAAACTGGGATCTTGGTGTTAGCAGTTTCTGGTTATCTCTGAGGTGAGCCCCGCCATGCCCTCCTGGGTTGCCTTTATCCAAAGCCTGGGCAGAGTCTGGGTGTTTGTGAAATGGCCCCATTTGGACCAGAAGTGGGTCATGGGCTTCTTCTCTAAAGCTCCAGAGTCAGCTCTTTGGGGGCTGAGTTTCACTTTGCGTCACTCTGCCAAGTGGTATAAAGGATGGAGAACATCAGATGTAAAAACGACCCAGGATGCAGGCAGAGACCCCTGGGATCTCTTGATTAAACCTCACATCCCCGTCCTATGTTGATAGTAATGGTAATCTCCTCATGGGATATAGAAGTGCAATTGTAGAGCATTATCTTAACCATGTTTTAGAACTGATACTTTCTGCTCTATGGTCAGCAATAGCCATAGATGCCCCTGCGGGTTCTGAGGGGGTAGAATATGGCCTGTGATAACAAGCCTGGCGGTGGGGGAAGAGATCCCGGTGCAGGGTGTATGCTGGGGGAGGGGAGGGCTGTCACGGGACCCCAGCCTTCATCTCAGGTGTGGGCGGTAGGGTAACAACTATTCGCAGAGCACCAGGGTCCACCTGCTTCCCACCTCAGGCCTGAGCCCTTGGAATGGTCTACAGTCCTGGGAGCTCATGATTCCTTGAACCACATTGGGTTAAGGATCATGCATGTTGGGATTTGTCCATTTTCACCCAGTTTGGGGAAATCCTGGGTCCATCCTCAGAGGGCTTCGTAGCCCTCAGGGTTCCCTAAAGTGTGGAGGATGGAAGGTTGCCTATCCCGGATGTGTAATGGGGACCAGCTCTTAGGATGAAGGAAGTACATGTCCAAGGAATGTGGCATCCCAAACAAAATAAGACAGAACCTGGCATATTGACTATGTGTGATCTCCTGTAAGGTCTACTGCTTTTCCCTCTGCGATGCTGTTACTGTTTCTTTTTTCATACATGGGCAAGTGATCCATTCTGCACACTAACTGTACCAGTCAATCCAGATTTGAGAGAATAAGAGTCATCATTCTGTTGCTGATTCCAGGTGTCATATTGCAAAGAGCCATTATGAAAAGACCCCTTGTTGGTTTGGGGGGATGCTATCAAAGATAATCCACAATTGTCTGGAAAAGCTATCAAAACACTCCTCTGCTTTCCAATGACATGTCTGCATGAGGTTGGATTTTCTTCAACAGAAAAAACATATGGCAACAGATGGAATGTAGAAGTCGATAGGAGAATCGGGCTGTCTTCCTCTTAAACCATACCTTGGCAAAACTGTGAGACGTTTGCAAAACTGTAAGACGTTTGCAAAACTGTAAGACGTTGGCAAAACTGTAAGACGTTGGCAAAACTGTAAGACGTTGGCAAAACTGTAAGACGTTGGCAAAAACGTTAGACCTTTAGAACCTTCTGTCTAGACATAGAAGCCAGAGGCCGTGTCTCCAGCGTGTGGCTTCCCAGCTGGGCTTTTCCCCATCTGCTTCTGCGTTCCTCCTCTTACAATATTTCTTTCTGTTTAAGAAAGTCCAGCCTCACCCAAGCATGTAGTTGGAAAAAAGGGAGGAGTACTTTCATAGCTCTTTCATATAGTTGTGGACAATCTTTGACGCTCTTCCAAACCCGACAAGTAGTGGCTTTGTAAAGGGGAGTTGCCCCATGGAATCTGGAATCTTTAACGATGCCAGGTAGATGGACGGGTTCGGCGTGTTCAGCCGTGAGGCCTGCCGTTGGCTGTGATCACTGGGGCAGGGCCGAGCACCTTTCATGCGTGAGAAATGCACTGGGAGTGAAGGAGAAGGTCATAGCGCCCGTTTGGTGGATCTGTGTCCCACATGGAGAGGAAAGGCTTTCTCAGCCCTCAAACCACACCTGCCCTGTGCGGGGCGGTCATGTGGTCTCTGCTTTCGTGGAGCTCCTGGCCGAGGTGATGGACCGGGGGGCCCCTCCCCATGACCCGTGCGGTGGGGGAGGGCAGGAGGAGTGGGCAGAGACACCTGGGCATCGAGAGGAAGCATGGACTTAGTGTGTCCCTTCCAGACAGACACGGTCCCAGCATCTGCACCCCTGAGCCTCTCACGTCCACAGAAGAGCCCCCCGCCCAGCATGGTCCCTCCCTTATCTGCACCCTGGAGCTCTCGACTCTGCAGAAGAGCCCCCGGCCCGACTTGCAGCACCCCTCTGTGTGTTCAAGGGGGAGTCCATGGAGAGCCCGCAGCCCAGGGCAGGAGGCGCCCAGAAGGTGCTCTAGATTTGTGCGCCAGGAAAGTGCTGTGCTTCCCAGGGCTGCCATCTCCACGAGCCAGCCTATGCACACGGTTTTATTTGTAGCGCATTGGGTTATTTTGTGTGGCCTTCTCCACAGACAGAGGGGTTCTGTGGTGGTTGGGGACGGCGGTCTATAAACGTAGGGCTCCCTGGAGGGCCTCAGAATATTCTGGAAGAACTAGAAGACCTCCGGAGGAGGGAGATGGCCAGGTAGGGGGAAACACCAGATTCTGTGTTACTGGTCCGGAGTCCTTGACTCGGTGTCAAGAAATAACAATGGAGATCCATGCGACGGTCATGCGTGTGTGTGGCATGTGCGTCATTGGAGGTGGCTGTGATGTGTAGTGGAGAGAGGGGGTCATACCACGTGTCACGTTCACAGGCAGAAGGCAGCTGGGGAAGATAATTCCGTGTACACGAGGGGCGTGAAGTCGATGACTTATTCTCTCTTCTGTCATGAACCCCTTCTGCTGTAACTCATCGCCCTCCCTTTGGCTACAGCAGGGTCCTTGCTCCTGGGTTCAAAAGGAGTTTGTCCAGAGGGTTAGCTTGCAGGTTAATCCTGCAACAGAGCCCAGGTCTTTCTGTCCTTATTTTGAAGGGGTGTAAGTGACAGTGTGGAGGGAAAATGTGCGTCTGGGTGGGTCTCCTAGGAGGGTACAGTCTTTGGAGGGTGGTGCAGGTGGTCTAATATCACAGCGCACACGCATGCACACACACACACACCATGTTAGCATAAATGACATGCTTTCCGTGAAAACAAAACAAGCAAACAAACTCAGGAAGGAAAGTGGCATTGTCTTACATTTTTTGTAAGTGTCTTATGTTTTTGCAAATGTGTGTGCTTCAGAGGAAGACAGCTGGATTCTCCTGTCGACCCCTGCATTCAGTCTGTTGCAATACGTTGTTTTCCTCGAGGAAAATCCAACCTCACGCAGACATGTCTCTGGAAAACGGAGAACTGTTTTGATAGCTTTTCCAGACAACTGTGGATTTTCTTTGATATTATTCCCCCAAACCAACAAGGGGTCATTTCATAATGGCAAATCACAATATGGCATCTGGGGTCATTATCAACAAAATTTTCTTACTCTGTTAAATTAAAATCAGTTGTTCTAGGTTAGTATTTGGAGTGGACCATTTGCTCATTGGTCCTTTGGAAAAACGTACGTTCACAGAATTATGGAGGTCTTCTCAATGTAGACACATTAAATTATACAGTATCCCCCCAAATCACATTTGTTAGTATAACCGCTAATCTCATCAGAGAAGGCTTTATGTATTGGGAAACTTTCAAGCTCACGATAGCAGATAAAAGTTTTCCACAATTCCAATTTTCTTGTTAAAGCTCGAATTTTGTCCTTGGCAATAAATACTGTCTTTTGTTTTCCTTAAAGTGACATGCTCTCTTTGTTCATTTTCAAGAAATCTGTCTGCCAAATCCCCCATGTGGAATAGCCATAGTTACTCTATCACTTGTTCTTTCAAGCAAAACTGGTGTTCAGAGAGGCAGCTCTCACTTACCGTGCCAGCCAGCCAGCACGCTTCAGCGCAGGGTAGACGTGCTCTGTGTATACTTCCCATCTTGTCACATAGGATGTTAAAAATACATATACTCTATACAACGGAATATGACTCAGCCATAAACAGGAATGAAATCACGCCATTTGCAGCAACATGGATGGACCTTGAGATGATCAGACTCAGTGAAGTAAGCTAAATAGAGAAAGATAAATATCATATGACATCAGTTGTATGTGGAAAATTTAAAAAATGATACAAATGAACTTAAATACAACACAGAAATAGACCCACAGACATAGAAAACAAACTTACGGTTACCAAAGGGGAAAGGCGGTGGGGAGGGATAAATTAGGAGTTTGAGATTAGCAGATACACACTACTATATATAAAATAGATGAACAACAAGGACCTACTGTAGAGCACAGGGAACTCTACTCAATATTTTGTAATAACCTATAAGGGAAAAGAATCTGAAACAGTATATCTATCTATCTATCTAACTGAATCGCTTTGCTGTACACCTGAAACTAACACAACATTGTAAATCAACTCTAGTTCAGTGAAAAAAAGTTTTTTCCACCTTTTTTGGGGAAAAAAAAATACCTATATACCCAAAAGTCAAAAACAACAAAATTAATCATCTTTACTGCTCCATCAAGGACATTTTTAAGTGAAACTGGCATTGTTTTTGCTGTAGTAGTGCCGGGGGTGAAGGATACGATGGCAGCCAATACAGTTGGGGCCACGACCTTGATTCAGGCTGAGGAGCAGTTTTCCCCAGGGTAACTTCTGCACCATCATGTAAACATCAACACAGTGAAGAGGGCAGAAGCATTTCTGTACGATTATGAAAAAAGTTTGGACCTCATGGATCCTACCCCAACCCCACCCCAGGCTGTGTGGTCCCACCTTGAGAGCGCTGATCTGATGAACAGTGATTTCCAGTACTCATCATGGTGGACAAGCATAAAACCACGGTCCCCTCCACAGGTACCAGAAAGAGACCCTCCCTGGAAGACCATCCTCTTGGAGACTGGTTATGTCAGCTTCTGACCATCGTTCTGTCCTTGGGTTCCATGAGTTTTGGTCTTTTCATTGGGTTTTTGCTTTTTCATACCACAGAAAAATATCCAACAGTCCTTTCAGCAAAGCAGTGTTTACTTGCTTCAGGCTGATCATGTCACCTTTTTAATTTGCCTGCACCGCAAGGCACTGGGTGCGTCCGTGAATTTGGTGATGTGTTTTATTTTGGGGTTTTCTCCAGGGACCTCTATGGCAGCCTTCAGTAACAGTGCCGATGGAGTTTAAAAAAAAAAAATGAAGTATAGTTGATTTACAATGTTATATTTGTTTCAGGTGTACAACATAGTGATTCAATACTTTTATAGATTACACTCCATTCAAAGTTATTATGAGGGCTTCCCTGGTGGCGCAGTGGTTAAGAATCCGCCTGCCAATGCAGGGGACATGGGTTCAAACCTGGTCCGGGAAGATCCCACATGCCACGGAGCAACTAAGCCCGTGTGCCTCAACTACTGAGCCTGCGCTCTAGAGCCCGCGAGCCACAAGTACTGAGCCCGTGCGCCACAACTACTGAAGCCTGTGAGCCTAGAGCCCGTGCTCCACAACAAGAGAAGCCACCGCAGTGAGAAGCACCTCAACAAAGAGTAGCCCCCGCTCGCCGCAACTAGAGAAAGCCTGTGCGCAGCAACAAAGACCCAATGCAGCCCAAAAAAAAAAAAAGTTATTTTGAAATGTTGGCTATATTCCCTGTGCTGTACAATATATCCTTGTAGCTTATTTATTTTGTACATAGCAGTCTGTACCTCTTAATCCCCTCTCCCATTCCCTCTCCCCACTGGGAACCACTAGTTCTCTATATCTGTGAGTCTGCTTCTTTTTTGTTATATTCACTAGTTTGTTGTATTTTTTAGTTTCCACATATAAGTGATATCATACAGTATTTGTCTTTCTCTGTCTAATTTATTTTATTTAGCTTAATACCCTTCAAGTCCATTCATGTTGCTACAAATGGCAAATTTTCCTTTTTTATGGCTGCGTAATATTCCACTGTGTATATATGTGCCACATCTTCTTTATACATTCATCTGTTGATGGACACTTAGGTTGCTTCCATGTCTTGACTACTGTAAGTAGTGCTGCTATGAACATGGGAATGCATATGTCTTTTCAAATTAGTGTTTTTGTTTTCTTTGGGTATATACCCAAGAGTGGAATTGCTGGATCCTATGGTAGTTTTATGCTTAATTTTTTGAGGGGGCCTCCATACTGTTCTCCGTAGTGGCTGCACCAATTTACATTCCCACCAACAGTGCACAAAGGTTCTCTTTTCTTTACATCCTCAGCAATACTTGTTATTACTTGCCTTTTTAATGATGGCCGTTCTGACTGGTGCGAGGTGATATCTCATGGTAGTTTTGATTTGCATTTCCCTGATGATTAGGAATGTTGAGCATCTTTCATGTGCCTACTGGCTGCCTGTTTGTCTTCTTTGGGAAAATGTCTATTCAGGTCTTCTTTTATCTTACTTTCCTGAGGTGTGTGGTGTGTGCCCACGTATTTGCCTGTGGGTTTAATCTGCACCATCACTGTAGGTCTGGGCTTTACATCATGTGGGGAAAAGGCCTCGTTTGCCCTTCTTCTTCCCCGACCTCTCTTATCAGAGGCAGTCTGGCCAGTTTGGGGATTTGCTTCCATGGAGCGGGTCCTGTGATGCTTCGCCTCTCACTGTCCTGTGACAGGATATGTTGAGATTCCTTGCCTGTCCTCTCCTGCACCCTCCGTAGGGCGTGTAATCAGCTGGGTGATCCCGATTGAGGGTCTCATCCAGAGTAGATGCATTGCTGTTTGACCATCTGCCTCACGTTTTCACCCATGTCTTTGCTCCCATATTGCACTTGGGAAGTACGCTGTTCTTTCTTCTTTTCTCCTTTCCCGCGTGCGTTTTGTCTGGCTAACCTCCTTTAGGGGGTTAGGTAGAATCATCATCAGTGTCTCAAATTTGAGTTGAATATCTAATTCTTAAAAAAAAAAAAAGCATAAATCCCTAAAGACCACATGGTAATCTTGAGTGAGTTTCATAATAGGAGGAGTTTGGCTAGGAGAGCTTGGGCATCTCCTACAGAGCTGCATCACCTTGTTTGAAGTGCCCCTGGGTGCTCAGGGGCTCCAGAATGGCTGTCTCGTTCCCAGCTTCACTGCCACCTCTCTGCCTGTGCTCAGCCAGCCAACCCCATGTTCGCCGGAGCTTTTGCAAATCATGGTCTGGACTTTGGATGGAGTAGGAGAAAATGTCAACTTGAGCACTCAGAGACAAGTCTGAGAGTCACCCTTGTCATGAAGGTCGCTGATGAGGACCTGGGTCCAGAAAACCCATCAAGCGTCCTGCAGGACTTGGAGAGGGTAGGCTGTCCTCTCAAACTTGAAATGCATATGGGAAACCAGTCCAGAGGTTCAACGAATCATACAGGGTCCTCGAATTCTGTTGGAGGATGGTCATGCATCTCAATGAGAAAGCACGGGTCCAAGCCGACTGTGATTTTGCAGTATCAGTGCCCGCAATTCACTGCAGAGCTCCCGGGATGCCCTGGGCGCATTTTAGGATGACGCTGACTGTTGCGGAAACTGCGGAATTGCAATCTGTCATGGCGTTCAGGATGCGTGACAAGGTCATTTTGGTGGCCGACAGCCATAGGCTATACCTCTCCATCAGACAAGAACAAACCAAGAAAGGTAGTCAGTTGAAGCTGCCTGCAGCTTTGGAAGGTTGCTGTGATTTTTTAAAACAACAGGGAGACTTATTGTTGAGATTAAAGGTGAGTAGTCCTTGGTGGTGGGTGAGAGCTGGGACTTTGCAGCTTGGGTGCCCACTGAAAGCCCCTTTGCCCATAATGATACAGGGAGCATGGGTTACAATGGTAGACGTTTTCACAGAGGCGAACATAATTTTACTGGTTTCCGTGGATGGTCCAACTGAGATTCTGATTTCTCAAGAACAGGGTTTCTCAACCTTCATGCTATTGACAAGTCCGGGGGAAGGGGTAGGGGTCAAAATGTAAATTGGGGAGGGGTCTCCAGCAGGTAGAAGGCATGGAGGAAGAAGGCAGGCTGTGGTCCTGGACGATTAATAGGAATTAAGATTGATTGTTCACAACACAGTGCCCAGGGATAAGGACCCAGAAAGAAAAGTTTGGGTGTCAAAGATAAGAACGATGGATGTGGTCAGGGGACGGCGTGGCATGGGGATTAGGGGTGGAATGGGAAATAGGGAGGGAGGAAGGAAGGGAAGGAAGGAAAGAGTGAAAAGCAGAGAGGGGTTTTGCAGAGACCAGTGTTGGTGAAGTTCTGTGAACCTAGGACTGGATTCATTCAATCCTTTACACTTGAATTCTAAACTGAAAAAAGAAATACACTCACACACATCTTGGCAAGGTGTCACATGACCTTGAACCTGAAAACGTCACGGACGTCCTACATGTCCTTTTTCCTTCTTGGAAATAGAGGGGCTGTTTCACGAGAGCTGCTGCTGTGGCTGATGTGGAAGGTGATTAAGACATTGTCCGTACACAGCATTTCCCTGTAGCATTCGTGCCTGCGCCCTGGTTCCAACTGCTGTAGCCGGATTATGCTTTGAGAAAAAGGCTGGGCTGAGTTTGGGCACTGTCTGTGGCCACAGAAGAGATAGGAAGTTCAAACCGCCTGTGTGGGCTGGGTGCTGATAATTTTGCTTGGCTTGCTGTGCCTGGCCAGACAGATGTCCCATCCAGACAGGACCACTTGTGTGTAGTCTATGGCATCGCGACATTTAGGATGTTATTTGCTCCAATTCTCAGTGTTCTCGCCAAGAGTAACTGAAATCATGAGGAAGATAGAAAATGGGGTACGTTTCCTCCTCACGTTTATGCAAATGACATTGGTGGCACTGAACCTTTCTCCCCTACCTCTGATTTCCTGCAGCGTTGGTACTGTGACTGAGTTGCTTTAGGGAGCATCTCCTCTCTTTCTAGAATGTCTTTATCACTGAAATATACTGAACCTTGACAGAGGGATGCAGTTGGGATTGTCAACTTCCCAGAGAGAAGCTGTGAGCCTTTTGGAAAAATAAAAAAAAGACATTTTCCTGCAGACCAAGGTTTTCCTGGGTGTCTTCATAACGTCTGGGGTTTAATATAAGGACACAGATTGGGGGAAACGGGATGAGGAAGGGTCACCCCACGGCGTTCTGGACAGGTTGGGGTTTGAGCATCCAAGGTGAGGTGTTTAAGTCCAGACATATCCCAGCAAAGGGACTAAACATTCTATGTGCATGTGGATTGGGGTGTAAATGGGGAGATGAGGGATTCCGGGAGTCCCCAAGCTGAAGGAGTCAGAACTAAATGAGATTGTTAAAGCTATTGTAGAAGCTGGTTCCTCTACAAGTTAAACAAGTGAGTTAACATATCAACATATGAGTTGAACCTATGTTACCATTTCAACATCTCTCGGTATTTATATAAGAGAACTGAAAACAGGTGTCCACACGAAAACTTGTGCCTGAATGTTCACAGCTGCACTACTCACAGTCGCTAAAAGATGGAAACAACCCAAGCATCCATCAGGGGATGGATGGATACACAGCATGGGGTCCATCCACACGGTAGAATATGACTCATCCATGAAAAGGAGTGAAGCTCTGACACAGGCTACAGTGTGGAGGGACCTTGAACACATGATGTTCAGAGAGAGAAGCCAGACACAGAAGGACACAGTGTGTGATTCCATTTATAGGAAACGTCCAGAACAGGCAAATCCATGGAGACAAATCGTAGATTAGCGGGAGCTGGGGAGAGGAAGGAATATGGGGTAATAGCTATACGGTAGAAGGTTTCTTTTTGAGGTGAGGAAAATGTTCCGGAATTACATCGAAGTGATGGTTGCACAGCCTTGCGATTGTACTAAATGTCAATGAATTATTAAAAATTTAACAATTTAAAACATGACAGTTAACTTTCTTTTTGATACAGCTTTATTGAGATATAATCCTGTACCATAAAAGTCACCCTTAAAGCATACAATTCAGTTATTTTTCGTATGTTGGAGTTGTGTAACCATCACCATTATTTAATTTCAGAGTATGTTCATGGCACCAAAAAGAAAATTCTGTGCCCAGCAACACTCACTCTCCATTAATCTAGCCCCTCCTCAACTCTGGCAGCCTTGAATCTGCTTTCTGTCTCTGTGGATTTGCCAGTTCTGGACATTTCATGTAAATGGAATCACACACTGCGAGTTCTTCTGTGTCTGGCTTCTCTCACTGAGCGTCGTGTGTTCAAGGTCCATCCCCGTTGTAGCCTGTGTCAGAACTTCACTCCTTTTCATGGCTGCATAATATTCCACTGTGTGGAGGGACCACATTTGTTTATCATCAGTTGATAGCCACTTGAGTGGTTTCCACTTGAAAGAATTTTAAATTTAAATTTTAATTTAACATTTAAATTTTATATTATGTGCATTTTACCACACACACACAAAAAGCTAATAAGTCCTGACAGCTTTCTATATCCCAGGCACTACCAGAGCCTGGTAGTGTTTTATGATGGGACCGGTTTCACCCCACAAGTATCCTTTGAGGCAGGCACTTTTATGATCACTATTTCATAGATGAGGAAATGAAGGTATTGAGATACTCAGGAGCTCAGGAACCCCCAGGTAGTCAATGGTGGGGCTCGGAGGAGAACCCGGCACCTTCAGTCTCCCCAGTGGATGCCCCAGTTCCCCCATAAACAGGAGGCACCAGGGCTGAGAACTGTTTCATAAAACACAGATATTGTATTACTGTCGTCATGACCTCAAGAATGGAGCTGGGTTCCTACAGAGGGGGAAACATGGGTCCCAACTGGCCAGACCACGAGTGGACGGGCAGTTCAGATGGTGGAATGTTCCAGAATGAAGGATGAGCCAGAACCTTGTTGAAGGATGAGGGATTAGGGTGCATTAGGGGGATATTGTGAGAGGTGGCACAGGAAGAGTTGGGCATTCCCCATGGGGGGTCTTGGTCACTTGCGGTGGAGAAGCTTCCAGAAGGTCATGAGCAACACCTGTTTTCAGTGGGATGTGTTGAGGGTGAGGCATCCCAGGTGGAGGAGGTTTTCTGGGAGCATCTTCTCTGTCGCTTGTGTTCTGTTGCCTTACTCATTCCTCTGTGGCTTCCTGGAAAGGACACATGTCCCAGAATCCTGGACACCTCCACACTTTCATTTCAGGAGCAGATGTCCCCCTGGCTTCTTAGACCTAAAATCTGCTGCAGGTTTGGGGAGACATATATGAACCTTGTTTCCACTGACTCACTTTGGGACCAGGGCCAAGTCGCTCTCCCCCGCATGTCTCGGTTTCCCGATCTGTCAGCCCTCAGGGTTGGAGGGGAGCATTGACCCAGAAGATTCTTTTTGTTGCTTCCGATTCCCTTTTCCAGAGCTGCTATCCTCATGATCAGAGTATATTACATCTCTTTGTGGGGAATTTTGGGGGATTGGTAATACACATTTCTGCTTCTGACTGAAAATTGGATCCAAAGATAGGACAAATAATGCTTTGCTTTTCAAAACATGTTTCTGGATTCTGTGATATCCACAGAATATATGTTTGGAAAATATGAATATTTTATACGTAAACCAGGGTGTCTCAGCCTCAGCACTACTGATATTTGGGGTTGGATGACTCTGATGTGGGGCGTCCTGTGCCCTGTGGGGTGTGGAGCAGCTTCCCTGGTCTCTGCCCACCACGTGCCAGGAGCTCCCCCTCTCCCAGTTGTGACAATCAAAATGTCTCCACATTGACAGGTGGAAGGCAAAATTGCTCACACTTGAGAACCGTCGTGAGATAGATGGATGGATAGATAGATAATTGATACATGGATAGAGAAATGATAGATAAATAGATTGATAGATGGATAGATGAGACAGATAATTGATAGATGGATAGAGAGATTGATAATAGATGGATAGATGCTTAATAGATAGATGGATAGATAGATGATAGATGATAGATTGAGAGATAGATAATTCAAAGATGGATAGAGAGATTGATAATTGATAGATGAATGGATGCTTGCTAGATAGGTGATAGAATAAAAGATAGATATCGTATAGCATATAGACAGAGTCTCTTATGCTAAGGCAGACTGTCTCAGTCTTGGCTGTGTTGAGATTTGGGGTGGATAAATCTCAGTCATGGGGGCGTCCTGTGCCTTGTAGGATGTTGAGCAGCGTCCCTCCCTCTGCACCCCCAGAAGCACATCCCCCCTTCCCAGTTGTGACAACTAAAAATGTCTCCAGACTTGCAGACTGTCCACCCTCGGGGGAACAGGGGGGAGGGGAAGCAAAATAGCCCCAGTGGAGAACCACTGATGCAGAGCCTATTGCCTTGGAGCGTGACTGCCCCAGAACTACAAAATGACCTGGACCCAAGACCTGACTGCACTCTGAGCCCCTGGGAAGGGGCCGCCAGGCCAGCATCCTGGGGAGCATTTAGACCTCTGGGTATCATGTCACGTTACAACAGTTTACTTCCCATCACAGGTGGGTGTGACTTGAGGACACTCATCCTGGATGTCTCCATCCCACCCAGCACTCACCCTTCCCTTCAGCCCCACTGTGTGGACGCCCCCCTGCATCCGTCCTATACCCTGGGCCAGTTATGTGGGGAGGACTCTTCCCGCACAGCCCCATCCCCGCCGGGAATGTCCCCACACCAGGGGCTCTGATTGGATGAGTGAGGACGTGGGTGGCTGAGGACCGGCTTCTGCTTTGCCCTCCTGTTCTTCTGTGCTGATTTGCTCTGATTCATAGGACAGTGATTAAGAGTGGCGGATGATACCCGCATTTGATTAGAGATCCTGAAATTGTACCACCCATGGCTGGGTGGTGTCATTGGTCCCACTTCCTGTCCTGTATCCTGGAAGAAGAGCACAGCATCCAGTGCATAAACTGATGGATTCTTCCCTGGGAGCCTTCCATGGAGGGATATTGCTGTAAAGAGAGGGAGATGCGTAGCACCAACTAAACCCCTGAAATACGGACCTTGAAAGTGAGTGTTTTTGAGGAAAATCAAAACAACGGTGATGTCAACATGCTTAACCTCTAACAGCAGTTAAATGTCTTGGGTCTTTTTGAAGTTCTTACTTCTGCACACTCTTTCCCCGTCCACCCCCAGCCTTCCCTTCTTTGAATTTGGGGATGGATTTAGAAATTTCTTCTGGTGGGATCGAAACAGCACACCGTTTGTTTTAAGCCATGTGCCGACAGTGTCAAGGATATGCTGGAACAGTCTGGCGTCTGTACTCCTGTAATCCCATCCTCTGGGATATGGGGTTCCAGGAAGCATCGTGAACTGGAGCAAGTAACTATGGAGCTGAGATGTCTCCCACGGAAGGAAATTAGGCACTAATTGAAGAAAGAATTAGAAGCACTGAATTCATGGAAATGCCGTCACACCCTGTAATTAATCTTTGAAGGGAAGATAATTAAGTGCTTTGCCACTGGCGAGCACGTCTAGCATTTGCATTAGATTTTGCATGTTCGGGCGACATGACTAAAAATGCTTCTCATCATCCTGCCAATCAAAAGCAGGAATCCAGCTCCTCTTTGTAGTTCTGGAATCATGCTCCAGTCTTCTCAGGAGTGAGCTGGGACCATACTAAGAAGACAGGGTAGAGTTTCTTGTGTACCCGCGAGGGTACCTCCTTCTGCAGGGTAAATTGACCGGACTTAAGCTCTCTGTCTCCTAATCCATCTTGATACTTGGGCAGCTTTTCTCCCTCATTAAAAATTCAATCTAATTCAATGAAAATTGAAAGGTTTTTAAAGACCTCCAGAAACCACAGATTAGGGTCTTTGTTAGACTTTTGTCAACGGTAGTCGATTCTGTAATGCATACATATCTTCAGCTGTTATAATTACCATTGTTGGCATCACTAGCGGTCTTTTGAAAAGTTCTCTTAAAACGTGTATGAAAAGGGTCTCCTCTAAGTGGTGCATTTTCTCCAACTGAAGACAAATTTCCATCCAGCATGTGGAACTGGGTGGGAGGGGGCTGGTGTTGCCTTTCTAGTCACTCAGTCTGTCCCCAAATTCCAGCTCCATCTTTGCCCTGAACGTGCCAAGGGACCTGGTGTTCCTGACTATAGATATTTATTTGGTATTTAGTCATTCAACCATGAAATATCTACCTTTGGTGGTGAGGGGGCAGAATATTAAGTTTTTGGCATCCAAAGAACAGTAGGGGTTTGCCCACATTTTCTAGTGGATTTTAGGTACCGAATCCTTTGATAGATCGCAGTAACCAAGCAGAAGGACCTTCCGACATATCTTGGGGAGAGCCTTGCTGTAGCAGTTCCCTGGGTGATACACTCTTAAGTGGCCAGCGAGGTAAATGGTGATGTCACGGCCGTTAGAGCTTCATGGCAGCAGTCTGCCCTGCATCACGGTTAAATGTTGACTATTTTTGCCTTGAATCTATTTTTTTCCCGATAATAATATTTTGACCCTGGGTTGCTTTTGGTTTATATTTACCTGTAACTCTCCTTTCTGTTCAACCAAATCACTCTTTTATTCATTCTTTTCAGAGGCAGTATATTTAGTTTTTGCCTTCAGCCTTTCGGTGACAGGGTTCATCTTCCCTTGAATAGGATGTTTATTCCATCAACTTTTTAAAAATATATATGTTTGTAACTCCCTCTGTCTTCTTATTTGAAACTGTATCTTTTTGTGCTTCTTTGTTATTTTTCTGTTTTCAGAGTTGTGTGCTCTGGTGCATGTTTTGTTTCCATGGAACCCACATGTCTCATCTCCCCAGCACTCTGGTAATTTTGGTTTTATAAGTCGAAACTCACATAACATGAAACAAAGTGCATATTTCTCAGTTGATTGTTGGAAATGAAAGCCTGACCATGGGCTTCGCCCTTTGAAGATAAAGGATGTTGCATAACCATACAACTCCACCAAACTCCATCTCTTGCAGATGAAGGGTGTTTCTTATTTTTATTTTTTAAAAAAATTTTATTGGAGTCTAGTTGATTTACAATGTTGTGCTAGTTTCAGGTGTACAGCTAAGTGAATCAGTTATACATATACATGTATCCACTCTTTTTTGATTCTTTTCCCGTATAGGTCATTATAGAGTACTGAGTAGAGTTCCCTGTGCTATACAGTAGGTCCTTATTACGTATCTATTTTATAAATAGTAGTGTGATGATGGGTGTTTTGAGAGAAAAGTCTTTTCTTATTCCTCTCTAATACTTTTAAAAAATAAATTTTAGAAATGATGTTCTTTTCTCAAGAGTTGTTTTGTTTTTACGATGTTAACTTCACCCCAGTTATGTTAGACGTGGTTCCAATAACCCCAGTTCTGAATCTCTCATTTGAGGTTCACTGCCCTTCTTTGCCCAAGGCTGAGTTCCTTTCCTTTTCTTTTTTATTGAGGTAGAGGTGATTTACAGTATTACATAACTTTCAGGTGTACAACCTAGTGATTCACAATTTTTCAAGGTTATATTCCATTTATAGTTACTATAAAATATTGGCTCTATTCCCCATACTGTACAATATATCCTTGTAGCTTATTTATTTTATACATAGTAGTTTGTGCCTCCTAATCCCCTAACGAGGGTGAGTTCTTGGTTGGCCTGGGAGTCCCAGTGAGCTGGAGTGAGTGTCTCAGTATATTTTGTGGGAGACAAACAATGACCTCTTTTTATTTCTTGATTCCTACAGTATTTGACAGTATCTTGCTTTCCTGCCTGAATGATTAGCCTCTTGGGTCTACAAGTATTTGTTGAAACCCTTGTAATT
The DNA here is from genome assembly GCF_949987535.1 of Balaenoptera acutorostrata. NCBI lineage: Eukaryota > Metazoa > Chordata > Mammalia > Artiodactyla > Balaenopteridae > Balaenoptera > Balaenoptera acutorostrata. The sequence goes on along the minus strand of NC_080085.1, from coordinate 1,585,295 downwards.
CAAGACCCTGTAGAAGTTTCTTCACTCTTTACTGAAATCTAACGGTGGGGGAAGAGGAGTCTTGACGTTATTTGATTTTCCCTTTGTGAGATGTTGTGCTTTTTCTCCCTGGATGCTTTTAGGATTTTCTCTCCATCTTTAAAGCACAACAGTTTTACCAGGATGTGGTTAGTGGACTTACGGGCATTTACAAATAATGTATATGTTCTATAATAGCTCTTTTTATTGCAGGTTTAAGTCTGTATCACAGGGCTTTTTTCTTGACACTGAACCTTTCCATATTTTTCCATTTTTCTTTTCCACAGTTCATTTCTTCAGAAATACCCATTATCTTTTTTTCAAACCATTTTTAAATTGAAGCATAGTTAATTTATAGTGCTGTGTTAATTTCAGGTGTACAGCAAAGTGACTCAGTTATACATATACATATATTCTTTTTCAGATTCTTTTCCATTATAGGTTATTACAAGATATTGAATAGCATTCCCTGGGCTATACTGTAGGTCCTTGTTGGTTATCTATTTTATGTACAGTAGTGTGTATATGTTAATCCCAAACTCCTAATTAATTACCCCCCCCTTTGTTAACCATAAGTTTGTTTTCTGTGTCTGTGGGTCTGTTTGTTTTGTACATAAGGAGATACCCCTTATCTTTATGCCAAGTCTCAACTGTCTGCTGTCTGTTTCATTTTCCCCCCTCTGTTCACTTTCTCTCATCATCTTTTTCTCCTGCGTTCTGTATTTTTCCACATCACTGAGGGGATTCTCTGCAACGTCAATTCCGATCTTTCCTCTGTCTACTCTTGTGCCAGGTTCTCCAGAGCTTGATTTTATAGCATCTTCCCCTGGGGCTGCCAGCCCCACACGGTCTCAGGATGTCACCCCTCTAATCTCTCACTGTCTTTGGGATGGCAGACAGATGCTGCCTGTGCTTTGGGTAAATCTTCCTTTGAACTCATGCTCCTCACCTGTCTTACGTACTATTATTATTCACATCCTACAGATTATTACATATTTACGTATTGCGTATTATTTCCTTCTTTGGTGTTTGCGTGTCTTTCCTCATGAGTCCCACGATTGGGTAGTTCTTTGAATGCCTCCTCTTTGACCCTGAAGGAGCTGGGCTGATTCTCTTTCCCTCCTGCTCTGTCGATCTCAGATGTGGCCATATTTTTCTGTGACTTTTAAGGCTTTCCTATTAAACTATTCAGTCCTTCAGCTGCCCGAGGTGGGCGGACAGGGTGCAGGACCTGTGAGAGGTCACAGCCACCCGTGAACTCCTGTCTGTGGGCACTTGCTCTCCAAGGTTGGGGAATCGCCAGATGGGGGCCAGCTGTGGCATGGTCCCTGCTGCTGTGAGCCAGGTGCAAGTTACCAGGCCAGACAGGCCACTGGCCTGGCAGCCTCACCCACGCGGACACGACCTCCAGCCTCGGAAGCCAGGGAACCTTGTCCTGCAGCCTTAGCTGCTTCCTTAGTGGGGCAGGGAGTCAGGACTGGTCCCTCAGCTTCATCCAAAGACCAGACACACACGCCGTGGCCCTCGTCACGTCCAGGACCCTGCTGTCCGTTGGATGGCGTTTCTCCGGCTTCTGTCACCAGGTATGGTGGCCTGCGCTGCTGCTTCAATCGGAAATTCTCTGGGTCAGCAGCAGAACACCGCATTGCTGGCTGAGCTGTGACCTCTCTGAGGTTACTTGGTAAACGCCAGGGGCACAGTAATTAACGCATTTCTTGTTATATTTTTTATAAGCGGTAACTTATATTCAAGTCCTTAATACACAAAGTACAGGTATTTCTATCTACTCATCAAAGCAGATGTGGACAATTAGGGTTAGGGTTAAGGTTAGGGTTAGGATGGCTCTCACGTTTTAAAAATTTATTTATTTGTTTATTTTTGGCTGCGTTGGGTCTTCGTTGCTGCACACGGGCTTTCTCTAGTTGCGGCGAGCGGGGGCTACTCTTCGTTGTGGTGCGCGGGCTTCTCACTGCCGTGGCTTCTCTTGTTGCGGAGCACGGGCTCTAGGTGCGCGGGCTTCAGTAGTTGTGGTGCGCAGTCTCAGTAGTTGTGGCGCGCGGGCTTAGCTGCTCCGCGGCATGTGGAATCTTCCCGGACCAGGGCTTGAACCCGTGTCCCCTGCATTGGCAGGCGGATTCTTAAGCACGGCGCCCCCAGGGAAGCCCGTGGATAGCTCTCACTTTGAATTCCATTATGGATTTGAACCTTAAAACTTGTTTGATTTTCTTTTTCAAAAATTTTATTTTTGGGCTTCCCTGGTGGCGCAGTGGTTGAGAATCTGCCTGCCGATGCAGGGGACACGGGTTCGAGCCCTGGTCTGGGAGGATCCCACATGCCGCGGAGCAACTAAGCCCGTGAGCCACAATTACTGAGCCTGCGCGTCTGGAGCCTGTGCTCCGCAACAAGAGAGGCCACGACAGTGAGAGGCCCGCGCACCGCGATGAAGAGTGGCCCCCGCTTGCCGCAACTAGAGAAAGCCCTCGCGCAGAAATGAAGACCCAACACAGCCATAAATAAATAAATAAATAAATACTTTAAAAAAAAAAAAATTTTATTTTATTGTGGTGAGAACACCTAACAGGAGATCTGCCCTCTTGAGAAAGTGTTCAGTGTGTGATACCATATTGTGAATTACAGGCACAGTGCATACGGTAGATGTCTGGGGTTTATTCATCCAGCAAAACAGAAACTCTACACCCACTGACCTTCATCTTCCTCGTTCCCCTACCCTGGCCTCTGGCGACCCCCATTCTGCTCTCTGATTCTATGAATTTGACTATTTTAGATGCAGCATGTAAGTGGAATCCTGCAGTATTTGTCCTTTTGTAACTGGCTTATTTCACTGAACATAATTCCCTCCAGGTTCATCCATGTTGCTGCATGTGGTGGAATCTCCTTCTTTTGTAAAGTCTGTATGATATTCCGTTATTATATATACACCACATTTCCTTTATCCGTGCATCTGTCAATGGACATTTGGGCTGTTTCCACATCTTGGCTATTGTGAACATGGGGGTGCAGTTATCTATTTTAAATGCTTTTTTCAATTCTTTGGGTAAATACCCAGACATGGGGTTGCTGGATCATAGGTTCTCCTTCTTGTTTTTAATGTAAATATGTATTTATATATGTATTTTAAAAATTTTATTGAGGCATAGTTGATTTACAATGTTGTGTTAATTTCTGCTGTACAGCAAAGTGACTCAGTTATACGTATACATACATTCTTTTTCATATTCTTTCCCGTTATGGTTTATCACAGGATATTGAATAGAGTTCCCTGTGCTCTACACAGGGACCTTGTTATTTATCCATTCTGTATATACTAGTTTGCATCTACTAACCCCAAACTCCCACTCCATCCCCCCCCACCCCCTCCCCCTCCCCCTAGGCAACCACAAGTCTGTTCTCTGTGTCTGTGAGTCTGTTTCTGTTTTGTAGATAAGTTCATTTGTATCATATTTTAGATTCTACATATAAGTGACACCATATGGTATTTGTCTTTCTCTGTCTGACTGACTTCACTTAGTATGATCATCTCCAGGTCCATCCATGTTGCTGCAAGTGACATTATTTCATTCTTTTTTATGGCTGAGGAATATTCCATTGTATATATGTACCACATCTTCTTTCTCCATTCATCTGTCAGTGGACACTTAGGTTGCTTCCACGTCTTGGCTACTGTGAATACTGCTGCTCTGAACACTGGGGTGCATGGATCTTCTCTAATTAGAGTTTTCTCTGGATAAATGCCCAGTAGTGGGATTGCTGGGTCATATGGTAGTTCTATTTTTAGTTTTCTGAGGAACCTCCATACTGTTCTCCGTAGTGGCTGTATCAGTTTACATTCCCACCAACAGTGCAGGAGGGCTCCCTTTTCTCCACACCCTCTCCAGCATTTGTTGTTTGTAGACTTTCTGATGATGGCGTAGGCTCTACTTTTAATTTTCTGAGGCTCTTCCCTGCCATCTCCCAGGTGAACAGATTTCTGCTGCAGCAGCTGGCGGGGAACTCAAATGCTCGTCTGCTGGCCTCTCCCGGCACCTGCTGTGTGTAAACATACCTTCCTCTCTCGTCCTGTCTCTGCAGAGCCAGATGGCCACGGCGCACACATCGGGCATTCTTTTCCATTTTGGCTTCTGATTTTCATTTTGCTTAGTATCTGCAGGTACCTCTTTCTTACCTTCGGTGGAGGGGGGAGGTCCATTTCACACCCGTCACACGGTTGAGCCTCTGTTTTATTTTTCTACTGAATCAACACAGACTCGCCCATCCAGGGTGAAGCAACACCCATGTCAAGAGTCTGCCTGCAAGGGACTGACCACAGCTTGATCCCTCTGAAGCCTTTGCCCACACGTCCAGTCTGCAGCTGCGCCGGTACTCCCGTCCCTCTCAGCAGCCGGGAGGAGGGCCCAGGCGCCCGCGCGGGGCACAGTCCCTCCCTCTGAGGTCTCCGGTCACTAAGGAGAAGATTTATTCCCCCAGGACAGCTTCCCTTTCCTTGCTTTACCTCCAATGCTGACAAACTGTCTTTTTCTCCTTTGCCGTTGGAGCGTCCCAGGGTAGGGTTCTTCTTGGTTCCGTTTGGGTTCCGTGCGGGACCCTGGGTTTGGGCTGGCAGCTGTGGGGATTCTGATGCACTGTAGACGGGGTGAGTCAGGGGCCGCCGCTCCCCGGGCGCAGCGGAAGTGGAGGGGACGTCCCTTGGGTGGGCGGAACACTGAGGGCCCATCGGCGGTGGGGATCGGCTTGTGGTCTACTTGGGGACAGATGCCGCTGTTTTGTACATGACACGTGCACACGGGCCCCACGGTGCTGGGACATGCAGTGGGGCGGCTGGAAGGGAGAATGTTGTTTCATGCAGGGGGGCGTTCTCAGGGTGGTGCATCCCTGCCTTAGGGAATGAGCCGTGGGCGGCAGGGGTGGGGTTCTTGGGAGTCAAGCATTGTTGCATGAAGCTGGAGGAGGTTTCCCAGAGGCCGTGGGTGGGACGGGAGCTATTTTGGGAGATTAAGCTCGACGGCAGCCTCATGACCGCTGGCAGCAGGGGAAGCCAGAGGGAGGAGAACCAGGTGGGTGGAAAATGCAGCGACTGGCACGGAAAGTGGTTCCAGGCTGGGCTGTGCGAGCGGAGAGGAACCGTCTCCGATGACCCCTTCTGTGCTTCCGTGACGTCCTTACAAATGCTGAGCCTACAGGATTGGCCAGTGGGCTGGGGAGATTTCCATTCCGAGGGTCTTAAAGCCATGGCAGGCGTGCTTGAGCTGATGTGTGCGCAGATGCTGTGGCCGGGATGCCGGGTGTTGCCTGGGGGCCTGAACACACCATCCTGAATCAGCTGTGTTTGAGCCAGATTGTAGACGGTGAGTGGGGAGTTCTTTGGGTGGGCACAAGGGCAAAGGGCTTTCCTGGCCGAGAGTTTGTCCTGGGTGTTCGCCTCAACCTTATTTATGTCCTAGGAAAGAAGGGAACACAGGTCCTGGGTGTATTGGTGAGGGTTCTCCAGAGAAACGGGACCAGCGGGATGTGTGTGTGTGTGTGTGTGTGTGTGTGTGTGTAGATGCAGATGTACTTGTAGATGTAAATAGATATACATATACGTATGATAGATACAGATGTAGATGTAGGTATAAATAGATATAGATGCACATACAGGTATGATACAGATGTAGATGCAGATGTACTTGCAGATGTAAATAGATTATAGATATACATATACGTATAATAGATACAGACGTAGATGTAGGTATAAATAGATATAGATGCACATACAGGTATGTTACAGATGTAGATGCAGATGTACTTGCAGATGTAAATAGATTATAGATATACATATACATATAATAGATACAGACGTAGATGTAGGTATAAATAGATATAGATGCACATACAGGTTTGATACAGATGTAGATGCAGATGTACTTGTAGATGTAAATAGATTATAGATATACATATATGTATAATAGATACAGATGTAGATGTAGGTATAAATAGATATAGATGCACATACAGGTATGATACAGATGTAGATGCAGATGTTCTTGTAAATGTAAGTAGATTATAGATATACATACAGGTATAATAGATGTAGATATAAATAGATATAGATGCACATACAGGTATAATACAGATGTAGATGCAGATATACCTGTAGATGTAAATAGATTATAGATATACATACAGGTATAATAGATGTAGATATAAATAGATATAGATGCACATACAGGTATAATACAGATGTAGATGCAGATATACCTATAGATGTAAATAGATTATAGATATACATATACGTATAATAGATACAGATGTAGATGTAGATATAAATAGATATAGATGCACATACAGGTATAATACAGATGTAGATGCAGATATACCTGTAGATGTAAGTAGATTATAGATATACATACAGGTATAATAGATGTAGATATAAATAGATATAGATGCACATACAGGTATAATACAGATGTACATATAGATGTAGGTGTAAATAGATGTACCTATACACGTGGATAGGATAGATAGATGTAGATGTACATACGGACGCAGACAGGTATATACAGATTCTCAATGGGGAGAAGACGGTAGCTAGGTGACAGAGGGTCCCACTGACATTTCAGAAAGAGGAACCTTCCAAGAGGCACCGGTTAATTGGGAGGAAGGGCCGACAGAGGGTCTCAGGGCCATCTCTCTTGGTTCTCCAGGATGGAGCTGGGAATGTCCTCCGGCTTGTCTGCACCATCAGCTAAGTTAGCAGATTTGGCTCGAGCCTCCTCCCTTCGGAACCTCAATGGTTGACCTTCCCGTTGGTCCCCACCGGGTGGCGTGTTGGCACCCACCTTCTCCAAGAGCCTTATTATGTTGGTTTTCTATCCCCGGTGCATGTTTAACTGAGAATCACGGAATGTTGGCATAAAGGGACGGTGGGAGAAGCCATGTCCGCCTTCCAGGGGACAAGTCAGAACAGAGCCCCGTGGCTCTGTGAGAGGCCGCAAGGAGGGGCCTGGAGCAGGGGGTGGGGGCTTCCTTCAGTGGTGCCCACTCGGCGCCTTGACCATGGCAGTTACGTGAACGGAGTGAATGGGAGTGCGTCTCCGCCAGGGGCCGGGGCAGCGTCTCAGGCCAGCCCAGGTGACCACGAGTCTTTAGGAGAAGCACACGGCTCATGTGCTTGTCACCTGGTGAGTTGATCTGGCGACTCTTTTTATGTTTGGGGATTTGGGAGAAAGGCCAGGCTGTCTCCAAAGGCAAATAGGGGCCAGCCAGATGGGCACTGCCCCTCGGTCACCCGCCTGCCCGGGAGCTGGAAATAGAATCCGTCCTCGGGCAGCTAGGGGAGGATCAGAGGACGTGAGAGAAGACCCAGATCAGAGCTGTGACCCCTTGGGGACACGGGGCTCGTATTTACAGTGTGCGGATGCTGTCCTCAGCATGAGTGGTCTGGGTCTGTGGCCGCAGATGGCCATCTCCACCCATGCCACCGTCACTTTGCAGGTGACAAGGGCTGGAGGAATCTCAGACCTCCGGGCCCACAGGCATGAGCTTCGAAATGACCCCAAGTGTCCATCCATGGATGAACGGACAAAGAAACGTGTTCTCTCATAGGAGCAGAGAACAAATGTATGGACGCAAAGGGGGGAAGGGGGGCTGTGATGAATTGGGAGATTGGGACGGACAGATACACACTACCATGTATAAAATAGATAACTAATAAGTACCTACTGTAGAGCACAGGGAACTCTACTCAGTGCTCTGCGGTGACCTACATGGGAAGGAAATCCAAAAAAGAGGGGCTAGTTGTATACGTAGAGCTGATTCATTTTGCTGTACGACAGAAACTAACACAACAGTGTAAAGCAAGTATACTCCAATAAAAAGTAATAAAAAAGAAAGAAAGAGAACCAAACCAAATCAAAACAACAACAACAACAAAGAAATGTGGTCTCTACCTACGGTAGACCATTATCCAGCCATGAGAAAGAAGGATATCTTGCCATTTGCAGCAACATGGTTGAACCTTGAGGGTATTGTACCAGGAAATATATCAGACAGGGAAAGGCAAATACTGTATAATCTCACAAGTAGTGTAGGATCTCACTTATATCTGAAAAAACTTCAAAAATAGCTTCAATTTTGGGGGATCGTTTGAGAAGAATAGTTATATGATCTTACTTATATCTGAAAACTCTTGAACTTGTAGAAACAGTACAATGGTGTTTACCAGGGGCTGGGGTTGGGGAAATTGGGGAGATGTTGGTCAAAGGGCATTCCTCCATCAGTGGACAAACGGATAAGGAAGATGTGGTGTCTACCTATAGTGGAACATTCTGTGTGTTGGTCATACTCTGAGCCCGCAGATACAACGCCCACCAGACCTCCATGCCCACAGATACAAGCTTCTAAACCAGCCTCAGGTGGCCATCACTGGATGAATGGATAAGGAAGGTGTGGTGTCTACCTACAGTGGAGTGTTGTATGTGTTGGTCATACTCTGTGCTTGGTCATTGTAGATACAGTGTCCATCAGACCTCCATGCCCCCCAGATAGAGGCTTCTAAACCAGCCTCAGGTGGCCATCACTGGATGAATGGATAAGGAAGGTGTGGTGTCTACCTACAGTGGAGTGTTGTATGTGTTGGTCATACTCTGTGCTTGGTCATCCCCTGGAACCTGCAGGTAGCATGCCCATCCAGAGTGCACAGTATCATGTGAGGAACTGCAGTGCAAAATCACATTCCATTTTATAAATTATAAATGATAAAAATTTATAAATTATAATTTATAAATTATAAAATTATTAAAAATTATTTTAAAATTATAAATTATAAATTTTATAAAAATTATAAATTATAAAAATTATTATAAAATAAAATTATTTATAAATTATAAATTATATAAATTTATAAGTTATACGGGAGGCCGTTTTGTGGGTGCACCAGCTTCCCTGGGGTTCTGAGCTCATGCAGGGAATGGAGAACGGTAGGTCTCCTGGAAGCTGTGGGGCTGAGCCCTGATCGGGTTGTTCGTCAGTAGCTAAATAAATACACCGTGTAGACAGAGCTGTGGGTGCTGTAGCAGAGTGCAGACCATCTGGGGACCCATCGTGACCTACATCCCCATGCCGTCCGCATGCCCATACAGGGGTCGTGATGGTTGCTTTAGAACGGTGCAGTTTCCTCCTGGCTCAGCTGAAGAGACACCTCGTCTCCTCTATAGCAGAGTGCAGACCATCTGGGGACCCATCGTGGTCTACATCCCCATGCCGTCCGCACGCCCATACAGGGGTCGTGATGGTTACTTTAGAACGGTGCAGGTTCCTCCTGGCTCAGCTGAAGAGACACCTCGTCTCCTCTATGTAAACCGTGGCTTATCATCATCCACTTGCCACGTGGGTCCACCGAGGACACGGAAAACCACCGTTGATCCTCAGCATCATTGCACAAACCCCTACTGGCCAGTCTTGGAAGCTGGAGCTTCGTGCCTAGAAAATCTTCGCTGACCGTCACCTCCCTGCTGAGAAAGCTTCCCTGAGCAGGGAAGCATCATGTACTCGTGAAAGGTTCATCAGTAAAAGGACAGCCAAGGGGACAGCCATGCTCCAAACCTTCATTGCACATTCATGCGTAGAAGTAACGATGCAACTTCCGAGTGACACTTACGTTTTTTTTTTTTTAATTTTTAAAAGTGATTAGCTTTTTTTAAAAAAAATTATTTATTTAATTTATTTAGTTTTGGCTGCATTGGGTCTTCGTTGCTGTGCATGGGCTTTCTCTAGTTGCGGCGAGTGGGGGCTGCTCTTCATTGCGGTGCATGGGCTTCTCATTGCGGTGGCTTCTCTTGTTGCGGAGCATGGGCTCTAGGCATGCGGGCTTCAGTAGTTGCAGCACGCGGGCTCAGTAGTTCTGGCGCACGGGCTTCAGTAGTTGTGGCACATGGGCTCAGTAGTTGTGGCTTGTGGGCTTCAGTAGTTGTGGCGCACGGGCTCAGTAGTTGTAGCTTGCGGGCTCTAGAGCACAGGCTCAGTAGTTAAGGTGCACGGGCTCAGTAGTTGTGTCTCGTGGGCTCTAGAGCGCAGGCTCAGTAGTTGTGGCTCACAGGCTCAGTAGTTGTGGCTCTCAGGCTCTAGAACACAGGCTCAGTAGTTGTGGTGCACAGGCTTAGTTGCTCCGCAGCATGTGGGATCTTCCCGGACCAGGGCTCGAACCCGTGCCCCCTGCATTGGCAGGTGGATTCTTAACCACTATGCCACCAGGGAAGCTCAGACACTTACATTTTTATTTCTAGCTCATTCAATGTCATCAGCTCCAGTTGAAGACCCACCTGTGAGGCACACATACTCCAGACCCCAATGCTCGAGTGTCTCAGAGTTTATTTTAAATTCTCTTAAAACAGTGCATCTCCCTTGCCAAGAAACCAGTGAGCTGCCTGGGATAGTCGGCTCTCCTCTTAGGTTTGCAAAAAACGTTTAAAAGAAATTAAAAGTGGGGTGAGGGTCGTAGGAATTGGGAGATTGGGATGGACATATATACAGTAATATGTATAAAATAGATATCTAATAAGAACCTGCTGTATAGTACAGGGAACTCCGCTTTGCCATGCAGTAGAAACTAATACAACATTGCAAAACAACTCTACCCCAATACAAAAAAAATTTTTTTAAATATAAGAATTAAAAAAATAAATAAAAGTAGGACTTCCCTGGCCGTCCAATGCAGGGGTGCATGTTCAATCCCTGGTTGGAGAACTAAGATCCCACATGCCATGCAGCCTGGCCAAAATAAATAAATAAATAAAATAAAACTCATCTCAAAAAGAATACCCCCTGAAAAAAAACATAAAAAGAAAGAATTGTGTTTCTAAAAAAAAATGTTTTTTAAAGTAGATTTTGTATTACTAACCCATTTATTTCACTGCTTCTCATGCACTCAGTGAATTGAAGATAATTATATCAAATTACCTAGAAATAAAATCCTCCGTGTCTCTTGGAACTGAACGATACTGCTTGTGTGTGAGTATGTGCGTGTATAATGAAGGTTTCATTTAAGCGCGCAGCTATGCTTTGCTTTTCTGGGTTTACGTAGAAGGAGCCATGAGGTCTTCATGTTAAGGGGATGTCCATTCTGGTGGTCATGGATGGAAATGGGACCCTAATTACACAATAGCATATTAATCTAATGCCGTTCAATTTAAGTAACCCTATTAATACCACACACAGAAAAGTTATGAAGTCAGTAGATATGATTGGAAACACTTGCCTTTCAAATTATGTGTGGCAGACTTCCACATAATAATACTTCTGTGACAATATGAATTAATAGAAAACTCTACGTATTGTATTTTAATTACTCTAGAGTATTATAATTTGGAAATAATATATGTTCTGTTCTACAATCAGTTTTTTGGGGGCCAGTAATTTTCAATCTTGTCTGTTCATCACAATCACTCAACTTGCTTTAATAAAAATACTGATGTGTGGGTTCCAAAAAAAAAAAAAAAAGAAACGAGACCTGATCTCACGATGGCTTGTAAAATTGATCTAGGTAGATTTTTGAATTTTGGAGAAAGGAGGAAAGGTTTTGTCAGAATTAGGTTTCGAAGGCTTTATGAAGTTGTATTTAGTTGTTGACACAAGTAGGGTAAATATTCTCTTACCAATGAGAGGAATCCGTCCCCCCACGCTATTTTGAGGAATGTTTTTACAGGTTTGGAGAAGCTGAGATTTCAGGTGTTTTGGTCTGCAGTAGTGATCAATATCAATATTTTTTTAATTTATAAAAAAATTTCGTTTTTCAATTCCTACATCTTTAAGCTAGGTTAAAATACAAATAAGTGCTTATATCGGGACATTAAAATATGTTTACCTGAAAAGTCCCCCTGCATACTGCAAGGATGTGTTTTGTTTTCTTCTGTCTTTCAAGGAATTTATTAAATCTTTTTCAAAAAATGTGGTAGATTGGGGAGCACTGAGAAAACCCAATTATTACTTATGGATGTGAATTTCACAGTGTAGCTTATTGAACAGAAGTTTGCAACTTAAAAAAAAATAATAATAACAGTTCTGTGACAGTACAAGTGATGGCTAGACACTGCGAAGACAAACTCCCAGGGCTGGGAAACCACAGAGGAACATCGTCTATGGGTTATGGAAACTGGGGCTCTCGCATCCTCTGCCCCATTTCTACCAGAGCCCATGGCCATCACAGGAAAGATGGCGGCTTGGGGAAGGTTGTTTTGAAATAGAGGACTTGTTATTATTCAGGTTTGGTGAGGCCAACAGATTAGGAGCGACTGACATTGAAAAGAGTTGGTTTCTCACATTCCCCCAAAGGAGGGAGCACGCCACGCCATGCAGGGTTACATGGGGAAGCACCAGGGTTGGTTTAGGGAGAGGGGAAAACCTAGACAAGAGCCTTTACTGTGGTTTCCACAGGACAGAACAGGTGAGGCGGCTGAGCGGGGTTCGGATGGGCTGGTGTGAATAATTCCAGCAGGTCCTGGGTGCAGGGGCTGTCCTCGTTGTCTGGCCCCTGCCCTGGAGGGATGAGGGCAGGTGGATGGCGGCCCAGATTGTGAGAGCCCCTTAGAGAAGGGGGTGGGGTTGTGGACTCTGCCTGGGTTGGTTTGCATTTGAGAAGCATGCTTATGGGCTAGTTACTTACTATCTGGAGGGATTAGCTAGTCCTGGGAGGGGCAGTCCCTCCATGGTCAGCAAGACCCCAGATGCTGGATGTCAATGTATCAGAAATACAGAAAATTAAAAGACACCGTTCATACAAAGGCGGGGCTGTTGATGATGAGAAGTTAATGGAAGTGGGATATATTTTAAATTTCCCAGTTGAATGTGGAGCATGAGAGAAATGAAAGGGTCTGTCGTGATGCCAAGGATTTGTTCTAAGAAGGTTCTAGGTGATACTTACTGACATGGTGGACGTGGCTGAGGAAGGAAAGGTCCAGAGAAAGTTGGTTGAACTATATCGCAGAAGATTAGTGAGACCCAGCGCGAATGGAGGTTCATGTCTTCAGTTAAGGCTGTGTTAATTTCTTAGGGCTGCCATCACAAATGACCCCAAACTGGGGGGCTTAAAACAAGGGAACTTCATCGTCCCTCAGTTCTGGAGACCAGAGGTCTAAGGTCAAGTGTGGTCGGGGCTCCAGGGGAGGGTCCTTCCCGCCTCTTCCAGCTTCTGGGGGCTCCAGGCGCCCCTGGGCTTGTGGCCGCCTCCCTCCCGTCTCTGCCTTCATCTTCACGGGGCTTCTCCTCCGTGTCTGGGTCTCTTTTTTCTCTTACAAGGACACCAGTTATTGGACTTAGACCCTACGCTAAATCCAAGATGATGTCATCCTGACATTCTAATTACCTTCCAAGAATCTATTTCTCAATATCTTTACATTCACAGGCACCAGGGGTTATAAGTTGGACATACCTTTTTTGGGGACAGAATTCAACCCACTATCAGGGTCAAACAATAAAACATATTGGGTTGGTGGGGGGAGGGGACATTGATGAATGCAGCATTTGGGTGGTTTGGGAGCAGGAATGTTCATCCTGATTTTCATGAATCTTCATCAGTCCCATTTTGCTCCTCTTACCTTTGAGAGCGTTGATGAAATTGCCCTTTTATTTTATTTTTTAATTTAAAAAATTTTTAAAAGTTTTTTGGCCGGGCCGTGCAGCATGTGGGATCTTAGTTCCCCAACCAGGGATCAAACCCGAGCCCCCTGCATTGGAAGTGCAGTCTTAACCGCTGGACTGCCAGGGAAGTCCCCAAAATTGCACTTTTAAACACTCACCATCTTACTTTCCAAGTTGACGCCCTGGACCTTCCTGGGACAGCAGTGTGATCTACCAGGGGTATTCATTCAGACCAAGCGGGACCCTTATGGGGTAAAAAGCGCCCCGTTGTTTTCAGGTGTGAAAATCGTTTCCTAGATCCGTCTCTAACCTTATTCCAGAGTCACTGGGCGCCTCAGTGAGCTGACGGCACCCCTCACGTGTCATTCCGTCGCTCTGCCAGAAGAATCCTGTCTGTCTTCACCAGCCTCCCAGCCAGAGCAGAGTCACCCGACGTCCAGACCAGAGTCAGAATAGAGGATGGTTGGTGGCCTTCCGTGAGGACTTGGAGGGTGATTCCAGGTCCGGTGTAAACACAAGTGGAGGGCCAGCCAGTCTCCGTAGACGTCGGGGGCTGGCGGACTCAGATGTGGGGCGTGCTGGGCACTGTGGGGTGTGGGGCAGCGTCAATGGTCTCCACCCACCACGTGCCAGTAGGGATGCCCGTCCCCAGTGGTGACAATCAGAATGTCTTCACATATGGACAGATGGAAGGCAAAACTGCTCACACTTGAGAACCACTGAGAGATAGATAGATGGATTACTGATAGATGGATGGATGATGGATAAATAGATTAATAGCTAGCTCGCTAGATATATTAGAGATAATTGATAGATGGGTAGAGATGGATGATTGGTAGATGGCTAGATGCTTGATAGAGAAATAGATGGATAGATGATAGATTAAATATATTTTTAAAATTAATTTTTTAATTGGACTATAGTTGATTTACAATGTTGTGTTTCTGTTGTACGGCAAAGTGAATCAGTTATACATATACATAGATCCACTCTCTTCTAGACGCTATTCCCATATAGGTCACTACAGAGCACTGAATAGAGTTCCCTGTGATATACAGTAAATTCTTATTGTCTTTTATAAATAGTAGTGTGTATATGTCAATTCCAGTCACCCAGTTTATACACCCCCCCCTTTACCCTTTGGTAACCATAAGTTTGTTTTCTACATCTGTGACTCAATTTCTGTTTTGTAAATAGGTTCATTTGTACCTTTTTTTTTTTTTTTTTTTTTAGATTCCACATATAAGCGACATCATATGATATTTGTCTTTCTCTGTCTGATTTACTTCAGTTAGTATGATCATCTCCAGGTCCATCCATGTTGCTGCAAATGACATTACTTCATTCTTCTTTATGGCTAATATTCCATTGTATATATGTGTCACACCTTCTTTATCCATTCATCTATCGTTGGACATTTAGGTTGTTTCCACGTCCTGGCTATTGTAAATAGCGCTGCTGTGAACATTGGAGTGCACGTATCCTTTCGAATTATGGTTTTCTCCAGATATATGCACAGGAGTGGGATTGCAGGATCATGTGGTAACTCTATTTTTAGTTTTTTAAGGAACCTCCATGCTGTTCTCCATAGTGGCTGCACCAATTTACATTCCCACCAACAGTGCAAGAGGGTTCCCTTCTCTCCACACCCTCTCTGGCATTTATTGTCTGTAGATTTTTTGATGATGGCCATTCTGACAGGTGTGAGGTGATACCTCATTGTACTTTTGATTTGCATTTCTCTAATACTTAGTGATTAGATATAGATAGATGATAGATAGATTTGGTAGATAGATATAGAGAGAGATAGATGATAGATTAGATAGATAGACAGACAGCTGCGTGGCATGGGGTGTGGTCTCATCCGGTGACTCTCACTGCGTGATTCCCAGACCAGCAGTATCAGCATCGTCCGGGACCTTCTTACAAATGCTCTTTCCCGGGCTCCCCCCACCAACACACACTTGTGGAGTGACAGACTCTGGAGGTGATGCCCCCGCCCTGCACTTCCACAAGCCCTCCAGGTGCCCCAGTACATCGTACGGTTTGAGAACCACCCGTCTGCTCCTCAGTCATATCTGTTCCTCCAGGAAGAAGAGAGTGTCTGTTGACTGTAGTTGGTCTGGGATCCACCCTGAGGCTGTACATACATGGAACCGTATAAATTAATCCGCCACCCACAACAAAAATGCTGATCTGCACCCTCAGACACTTGTGACAAAATGGGCACAATGGAAATGAGAATTCCCTCCTTATTCTGTTCCTCTGGCAGCAAAACCTCTTTTTGTTTATTACTCAAAGGCCATTAACCTTGTTGCTGGATAAATGTTACCGCAGCTGTCTGATATAATAAGGGTACATTATCCATAGCAAAATGCTTTTGATCAAGAAAATCCGCAGGGGTCTGCAGGGAAGGGAGAGAGTGACTAAGCCTGGTGCCTACTGAGTGGCAGAACCAGCATCTAAGGCAGAGAACGGTGACAGCAAAGCTAGCCTAGGAGGTTTGGTGCGAAGAAGAACTCAGCCTGTATTAGAAACGCTGTGTTTTGTGTGACTCAGAGGTACTGCAAGAAACCTACAGATGACTCCTTTACGACGTCACCTAAGTAAATAAAAACGGAAGCATAATAATAACAGAGATAATTTAGGAAGGTTTGGGGATGAGCACAGACAAATATGACTGTAACATTAAATATTAATAATAAATGTTGACAAGGATGTGGAGAAAAGGGAACCCTCCTACACTGTGGGTGGGAATGTAAATTGGTGCAGCCACTATGGAGAATAGGATGGAGGTGCCTCAAAAATTTACAAATAAAACTACTGTACGATCCAGCAATTCCGTTTTTGAATATATACCTGAAGAAAACAAAAAGACTAATTTGAAAAGATACATGGACCCCACTGTTCATAGCAGCACTATTCACAGTAGCCAAGATACGGAAGCAACCTAAGTGTCCATCGACAGATGAATGGATAAAGAAGATATGGTACATATACACAATGGAATATTACTCAGCCATAAAAAAGAATGGAATAATGCCATTTGCAGCAATATGGGTGGACCTAGAGATTATCATACTAAGTGAAGTAAGCCAGACAAAGACACACAAATATCATGTGATATCACTTATATGTGGAGTCTCCAAAGGTCATACTCGTAGAAACAGGAAGTAGAATGGTACGACAGGCGAATGGATAAAGAAGATGTCTCACACACACACACACACACACACACACACACACACACACACACACACACAGTGGAATATTTTGGGGCATGTAGTGTCAGCTTGACCTTTGGAGGGAATGCGGACTAAGGTCTGCCTTGCAGGTGGTCAGCCATGCCTACGTGATTGCCCCTCAGAAAAACCCTGGACGTCAAAGCTCGGGTGAGCCTCCTGGGTTGGCAGTACTCCATCTGTGTTGTGTCCTGCGTGGTCTCTGGGAGAGTTAAGCACTGTCCACAACCCATGGTAATAACAGAGACAGCGCGATAGAAAAGTGTCTTCTTGCAGTTTTGAGTGATTGCCTTTGTGGCCACGTCAGATGGGAATTGAAATGCTTCGTGTGCCTCTGTGATTCTGGTGATCTGAAAGAGAACTCGGTATTCAGTAGTCTTGCTAGAATTCAAAGGAAGAAAATCCAGGTATCTTTGCCAGTGTACGAAATTGAGAATCCCGTCTGCAGCAGGGTGGGCTGTTACCGCGTGGTGGTCGCGCGGCTGGATGGCCGACACAGATTGTGTTTCCTATTCACGGTGTAGCCAGTTCGTCTCTGCTCACGTGTGAAGCTCCAAGCGTCTGGTGGCGTCTGTTGACCTGGAATTGTGGCAGACACAGGGCAGTTACGCTGCCCACGCCGTCACCCAGCCAAGGTCTAATTTGGCCAGTTAGCAATCTAATTTTAAAAGCACTATGAAAATACCACTGCACACGCTTTGGCCAGCCTCTCCCCTTCCTGACACACATTTCTCCTGGGTAATTTTTACTCAGCGTCTTGGCTTTCTCATGACTTATTCCCCAGGGCCTCGTGCTAGCTGTTCAATCCATCAATCTGTTCTTTTCCGCTCTTTCTGCAACATCTTTCTTGGCTCTCCTGACAGTCCATCGCCCTCCTAAGTAATAAAGACAGGACTGGCAGAGTGAACGAAGCGGTTGTGGGGTATTCAGTTTATGCTGGGCGTGGTGCAAAGAACGCCGCATGGCTTATCCATACAACACCCCAGCGGGAGACGTGATTCTCAGCTCCATTGCACAGATGAGAAAGGCAAGGCTTTCCCGGGTCTCGAAGGGGTACAACTACCTAGTGTGGAAGGCTGGACTACATGCCACTGCTGGACACCTCCCGAGTCTCCCCTCCCATCTTGTGTGACCCGTTGTCCCCTCAGCCATCACCTTGGGGTCCTTTGGTGGAACTTTTCCCTCCTCCTCCATAAGCCTTTGACATTTTAGAGACATTTAGAACGCCCTGGTCTGTGCTCTTTCCTCCTGCCTCTGGGTCACATCTATTTCCTTTCTGGTTGACTTCCAGATCTATCCTTCTGGAGTCAAAATGGTGCCCTCTTAGCTGGTTGTATGGAAGCTGCCTCTTGCCCTTGGGTTTGCCCTGCCTTTTGTGTCCCTTGCAATTGGGCGTGTTGTTGGTATCAGTAAGTGTGTTTTCTCCGTGAGGGCAAACTGCGAGCTAGTTGCTGTGTGCTCCGTAGATTACCAAGCACATTATTATTATTATTATTATTTTTATTGAAGTATAGTTGACTTTACCGTATTGTGTTAATTTCCGGTGTACAGCAGTGTGATTGTCATACGTATGTATACATTCTTTTTTCATGATCTTTTCCATGATGGTTTATCACAGGATATTGAATAGAGTTCCCTGTGCTCTACAGGAGGACCTTGTTTATCCATCCTATGTATAATACTTTGCATCTACTAACACCAAACTCCCACTCCATCCCTCCCCAGCCCCTTCCCGCTAGGCAACCACAAGTTTGTTCTCTGTGTCTGTGAGTCTGTTTCATAGATAAGTTCACTTGTGTCATATTTTAGATTCCACATATAAGTGATATCGTATGGTATTTGTCCTTCTCTGTCTAACTTACTTTACTTAGTATGATCATCTCTAGTTACATACATGTTGCTGCAAATGGCATGATTTCATTCTTTTTCATGGCTGAGTAGTATTCTGTTGTATATATGTACCACATCGTCTTTATCCACTCATCTGACCAAGGACATTTTTTTTATGAGGTCGATATGAAGCATTTGCGTAGTGGATTATAAGAATGACACCCCAGGAACACAAAAAAAAACTAAAGGAAACTTCCTTGGGAATCTAGAATTTGAAGGTGATT
The DNA here is from genome assembly GCF_949987535.1 of Balaenoptera acutorostrata. Taxonomy (NCBI): domain Eukaryota; kingdom Metazoa; phylum Chordata; class Mammalia; order Artiodactyla; family Balaenopteridae; genus Balaenoptera; species Balaenoptera acutorostrata. Next base: position 1,566,292 of record NC_080085.1, on the reverse strand, counting down.
TTAATGTCACTAAGAGGGTTAAATATCAAGAACTGGTGTCAGTGTACTCTTTATGTAGCAAAAGAACAATGGCATCATACGATTGGCACTTGATAGTTTTATTTTCAAATGATCCAAATGGTAGACAGGGGAGACAAAGCAGGCCAGGCGGAGTCCATTGTTTTCAGTAGATTCTCCATCCCTAAGTAGTTTTCCAAAGGTGGGGAATGCCTGTGTGTATCCCCCTGCCATCCTGGTAATAGGTGGTGACCATGGTGAGCTGGGCAAGGCACCCCCAGCCTTAATCCACAGCTGGCGCTGCTCTGAGCTAGACTCCGCTGGCACAGCTGCTCCCACCACTGTCTTGGTGGCCATGGGTCCATCTTGGGTCTCAGCTCTGCCTTGGTGCTTCTGTATGAGGGAGCTACAAGGAAACCGGCATGGCGCTTGGGCCACGAGACCAAGGACGTCACGGGAGCTGCAGTCTGTCAGTGCCCGTGCAGTGAATCGTCATGTGGGTTCCTCAGCCAAAGCCTTCCCTGTGAGCCCGTGGCCCTTGGAGTAACCTGTTGTCCTCCGTTATCAGAGGATGCCGTAGGTGCCTCTGAGTAACCCCCGCGAGTTACTTGGAGCCCTTAGTGCCTTGCACATTCCCTGCCATAAATATGGGGCCCCATAAATACGAGCAACAAGGATGCAGAAGCTGTGTCCCAGGAACACCATGTATCCCTTGCTTGCTTTCCTCATCAGAGAGCAAGGGTTGGGAAGGGGACAATGTGTCTCCCTTGGTCACCTGGAGTGGCCCTCACCCTGCATCCCACAAAAACTACCATCACTCACACAGAAATTCTGGTGCTTTGCAGAAACCACAGAAAGGTCGCGAAAAGAGAACTCTCCTCCAGGCACATGGCCGCTGTCAGGGTCCCTCGAGACACCCCCTAAAGATTCTGACTCTGAAAATCCATCTTGATAGGATTCGTTCACCCCGAAGCCCATCCAGACGTGGTTTCCTGGGGTCCTGACCGTGGGAGACAGGAGGCGATGTTTATTCTGACGTTTGGTCTTTTTTTCAAGCACGTACCTGAACGTTGACAGCGTGGATGGGTGTGGTGACATCTCCTCACACCGTCAGAGACAGCCCCCGCGAGGCCCTTCACAGATCCTCATTAGGTTGAAATTAGAAACAGGTGCAGAAGCAGGTTCTGAAGATAAACAGGATGAGTGGAAGGAGTGAGCCAGGACGTGTTGGAGAGATCCGCACCCTGGAAAGGCAGGCAGTGGATGGTCAACTCTTTATAGGGTTTGGCACATACAGGGTTACTTAACCCTGCGGCTGGACCAGAGATTTAAAAACAACGTGGATGTCTTCTGTGTTGTGTCAGCTGAACACACCAGAACAGCCTCAAGACCTGACTTGCTCACAGCCTTGTGTTTGCAGCGTGGGTGCAAACTGGCGGGACTGAGGTCTATCCTCATGTCACACTGACAGCAGCACTTCTAAAAAGAAGTGAGACGTGAGTCCAGCACTGCCCTGCTGGGACTGCCAAAGAGCGTTATGGGTGAGGACAAATCACATTTAGCATCACAACTACTATTTCTGGACCCCTTACTGAATTGTAGATGCTGCGCTGAGTTCTGGGCACATTGGGGCATTTACAGCTCATGCCAGCCCCAAAAGGGGAAGGTTTTCTTTCTCTGCTATGGAATGAATGTGTGTCCATCCGAAATTCATATGTGGAAGCCCTAACCCCCGACAGTATGGTATCAGGAGATCCTTTGGGACGTGATTAGGGTTAGATGAGGTCATGAGAGTGGAACCCCATGATGGGATTACCATCCTCATAAAAAGAGACACAGAGATCTTGTTGTCTCTCTCTGTCTCTCCCCCAGAAGAGGGCTGTCTGCAAGCCAGGAACAGAGGCCTGCCCAGAACCAATCATGTCGGCACCCTGATCTCAGACTTCCAGCCCCCAGAGCTGTGAGAAAATGAATTTCTGATGTCTAAGCCCCCTAATCCTCTGGTTGTGGTGGTCCAGGCTGACTGATACAACCCCAGAGCTCAGAGAGGTTGAGGGACCTGCCTAGAGTTGCCCAGCCTTGGAGGTGGGATGGGGACTCAGGCATTCAGGCTCCAAAGCCACTGAACGATGGAGCTGTTCTGCCCCGTGGACATGAACCACGTCTTCCAGGGAAAGGTGTGCCTGGATTTGAATTGGTGCGTTTGAGAACCTCCATGGGATGCTGTCAGCCTTGCTGGTGATTGTGGGCAAGTCTGAGAAGTTGAAATTCCCGTGACGCAGTCTTATTCCTCCCGTGACTGTCATGCAGAACCTCCAGGATCCCCGCCAGGTTCTTTCTAATGGTGAAGACTGGAGCAATATCCCCTTCTGCAGGAATTCCAGTTTGGAACAAGCTCAGAGAGTTCCTTTCTCTGCCTGCCCTCAAGGGAAATTATTTCACCAGTGCCTACCTGACCTGGGGGCAGGGAAATACTCAATTCCAGCTCCCTCCATCCTTCTTGAATTTGAAAAATACTTTGCGTGGGGGAGTGGGTGATGGCATTGGCTTAGCGGTTCCGTCAAGGCGCTAGCCAAGCCCTATTGGTGGCCTATGTGGTCCAGGCAGCTTTGCCTTGTTCTAAGACCACCGACTTCCCTGGTCACTCTGTGCAGACATCCCCACAGCATGGGTCACTGGTCCCAAGGAGGACCAAGCCAGACAATCTGGTTGGAGGAGCCCAAGTACGGAACATCTTCAGCGCAGGTGACCTGGGTCTCACAATCCATGGGCATCATGGGTTGTCCCCATGATGGCCCCCCAGAATTCACATGTTGAAGCCCTGACCCCCAGGACCTCAGAATGGGGCTGTATTTGGAGATGGGGTCTTTAAACAGGGGATGAAGGTAGAAGTGAGGTCGCTAGGGTGGGTCCTGATCCCATAGGACGGGGGTCCTTATAAGAAGAAGAGATTAGGACACAGACACACACGGAAGGACGACCCTGTGAGGACACAGGGAAGAGACGGCCGTCTGCACGCGCAGGAGAGAGGCCTGAGGAGGAACCAGCCCTGCCCATGCCTGGATCTCAGATTCCAGCCTGCAGGACTGGGAGACATAAATGTCTGTTGTTAATCCACCCTGTCTGCAGAATTTTGGTACAGCACCCTAGCAAACTAATGCACCAGGATCTCTGCAACAGTATCTGTATCTGAAGCACATTGTTGCTCTGATTATTACCGTTTGAATATCTCAAAAATGGCAAGACTAAGGAAATTCAGATAGGCTGGAAGCAGAAAGAAAAATATCTGAGCGGATTGAAGCAAATATTATGACAAATGGGAACATTTTCATCGTGCCCCTTAAAAAAAAACTGGCAGATCCTTGTCAAAGAAGGACGACTTTGAAGTTAATTTCTGAAAAGACAACTAGGACTTTTTCTGTTTTCTTAAATGAGAGAACACTTTAAAAAAAATTAATTAATTAATTAATTTATTTTTGGCTGTGTTGGGTCTTCGTTTCTGCGCGAGGGCTTTCTCCAGTTGCGGCGAGCAGGGGCCACTTCTCATCATGGTGCGCGGGCCTCTCACTGTCGCAGCCTCTCTTGTTGCGGAGCACAGGCTCCAGACGCGCAGGCTCAGTAGTTGTGGCTCACGGGCCCAGTTGCTCTGCGGCATGTGGGATCTTCCCAGACCAGGGCTCGAACCCGTGTCCCCTGCATTGGCAGGCAGATTCTTAACCACTGCGCCACCAGGGAAGCCCGAGAACACTTTTTTAAGTGCGCTGCGTGGTGTTGGCTGTTTGGATCGGAGAACAATGAAGGGGTAAGGCAATCCCATTTTTTTTTTTTTTTTTTTAAACTTTTGGCCCATTTGTTGGTCTGGAGTGAGATGCTGTCTTCATCTTCTAGGTGTTTTGCTATATGAATACTTGAAAAGGTAATTCAGAACAAAGGGCGGTCAGTGCCTCACAGGCAATAAACGCAGAAACGTGAGAGATCCTGGTAGAATTTTGTCCCAGCGCAAGGAATCTGCCCATTTGCTCAGCCAGCCTCACTGAGGATGGTGTGTGTTTCTGTGCTGCTGCTGTCTTGAGCGTGCATTGTCCTAGCTGCTTAGTTTCTCAGTCAAAGTTGTCAATTTACCTCCCTCAGCCCCCGTGGGGTGCAGACCTCCCCTTGATTTTATGAACTTCTGAGGGACCATCATTCATGGCTGATGGGTAGATGCCAGATCATTGTTCTGGAGTTCTCAGTCCTTCTGGAGTCTCAAGGTAAAGCTTTCTTCTAGGCAGGCCATGGAGTTATTTGAATGTCCTGATATATATATTTTTGCTCTTTCAAATATTTATAAATCTGGGCCTTCCCTGGGGGTCCAGTGGTTAAGACTCCGTGTTCCCAATGCAGGGGGCCCGGGTTCGATCCCTGGTTGGGGAACTAAGATCCTGCATGCTGCGTGGCCAAAAAAAAAAAAAAAAAAAAAAAAAATCATAAATCTAACAAGATCATCTATATCCTATGGTTTTTCAGGTGTCTGTGACAGCACGAGAAAAGGGTTCAGGTGACCTCATGATCCCACTGATGTGTTGTCTTATGGCTGCGTTAATCTCAGAGGAAGACAAAGCAGGGCTAATATTAGTCAAGATGCTTCGAGGACAGGACTACACTCTAAGCATCGCATGAAAGCACAGTGTGGGATGCACGATGCATTGGTTACGGCAGAATCTACGTTAGTCCCACTGCTTTGGCCGGACTTGGCTGTCACCTGTGGGCATGTCTCTGTCAAGTTATGCAAAAGCAAACTCTCTCTCTCTCTTTTTTTTAATACGTAGCTTCAAATTCAGATGGGAATTCTATCTGTATCTTTTTCTGCATGGATAGTACTCTCTCTATATTTCTAACTACATGGAAGGAAAATTATTTCCAAAATCCAGCACTTATTTCAGTACCAAGGGTTTGTCATGGGGAGTGAAGGGGAAGTAAAAAAGGCCATTACATATAAACAACAAAGGAGCTACTAAGGAAACACTGCAAGATACAATTATGAGGGCAGACAGCTAGTTGTGGATAGTATTTAAAAAAACCAAAAACTAATATACAGCTTTTATGAATTTAAATCCATACCATCCTATAATATTTGCTCCAGATATCAGTAAGTGGAACTAACTCTTGAAGTTCATTTACAAAAAGGACCTAAGCAGAAATTCAAGATTAGGACATTAAGTTTGCATTTCACAAAAGAAAAATCAGATGTAGGTAATTACATACTGGCAAAAATAAATACAAGCTTTTGAAATTCATGTTGCACACTGAATCACTGTATCCAAAAAACACCCCAGAATCACACCTCAGTGATTTATAATCAGTCTAGATTTCCCTTTAAAAGTATCTCTGGAGATTAATTACTGTCCTGTTTTATTAAGACAAGTAGCTTGGTCAAGAAAGACCGGCTGTAATTGATGTTGGATTAGAATATATCATCACCTATGATGGGGTTTTCTGCTATTCATTACTGCACACAAACCACTTAGTAAATTAGGCTAAAGTTTGGATAGCACAATCTAGTTTACTTAGTGCTGATCAATGCTGGAAAATGGAACTACTGGCAGGAAAAGTCCTGAAAAGTACTCCTTGGAGTCAGACGTGTTTCACAATTAATATTTTTCCAGATTTTAGAAAGATTGTAGTTTACACTCTGCCCATTATTGGATATCCAGCTGGACTTTTAGTCGACAGGACATAATTGAACATCATGCCAACATAGGACAGGATTAGAACTGTGTAGTAGTATGTAGTTACTATATAAAAATAAGGCAATTGACTTCAAATTTATCTATAGTCAGAAAAACAAAGAGATTTTTCCAGCTAGGAATGTGAAACAATGCAGGTATTACTAATCTGTAAAGCTGCCTGGAGAAATCCTCAGTTTTTCTCCAGAGAATGCAGTTTTGCAAGATACCAGGGGGAGAAAAACAAGAGAGGCCACCCACTGTTATGTCCTTTCTTTCTTTTTTTAAAAATTTAATTTGGCTGCATCGGGTGTCAGTGTCTGCGCGCAGGCTTCTCTCTAGTTGTGGCTCGCGGGCTCTAGAGCGCAGGCTCAGTAGTTGTGGCGCACGGGCTTAGTGGCCCCATGCCATGTGGTGTCTTCCCAGACCAGGGCTCGAACCCGTGTCCCCTGCATCAGCAGGTGGATTCTTAACCACTGGACCGCCAGGGAAGTCCCTGTTACATACTTTCTAGTCCAAAACAAAACTGTTTCTTGAAAAGCAAAGGGAAATAAAATGAAAGACTTGTAGAAGACGATCGTCTGCATAAAAAAAAAAAAAAAAGAATCCACTGTCGGGCAGAACTGCAGACATCTGGAGAAAAACAAAGCACGTTTTTGTCTCTTGATGTTGCTTGTTCTTCAGGAAGGTTTAACAGCCTTGATGAACAGGTTCTCCCAAACGTTAATGTGTTCTTTACGCCCACGGAAGGGAAATGATGCAGAAAATCGCTGTAGCATCCTCAAGCAAATGATAGTCATTACCGTGCACCTGCTGAGACTTTGGTCGTGATCGGAGCTTCAGGCTCAGCTGACGGAGGTGGGGCGAGGCGTGTGCTCAGGACCCGGGAGTGCGGTGATTTCTGAGTGGGACGGATAAAACTGGGACGTTTCCATCTTTCCCTCCATGACACGCATACCAGCTGAAGAGATAGTAACTGTGGCGAGGGAATACTCATCCTTCAAGAAATAGTCTTGAGACACTATCAAAAAAGATGACAGGCCAGTATCTTTGATGAATGTAGATGCAAAAATTCTCAACAAAACCTAGCAAACTGAATCCAACTGCCCATTGAAAAGATCATGCAGCACGACCATGTTGGATTCATCCCAGGGTCACAAGGATGGTTCAACACATGCAAATCAATCAGTGTGATACACCACATCAACGAAAGAAAAGACAAAACCACATGATCATCTCAAAAGAAATATTCTTTTTTTTTTTTTTACTAGTTTATTTGATAAATCAAAAAGAAAATCAGTGAAAAAAAAGAACACTGGCACCAATTACCAACTACCATCACTAAAATGTGAGCAAATAAAAAGATTTCTTCTATATTAAAAAGAATCTAAACCCGGGGGTTTTCTGTTCCCAGCAGAAAGACAATAATCACACCTCTCCCTCTGCTGTCTCCTTTTCTTCTTTCCTCCCTCCATCCCTCGCTTCCTTGCTTCCTTTTTTTTTTTTTGAAAAGAAATATTCTTTAAAATAGAATGGAACAACAGCATTGTAAGTCAACTGTACCCCAATAAAATAAAAAAAATAGAATGGAGCGGTGGGCACCACATACTGGGGTTGCCTGCGTGTCCGTGGAGACGGGGTGTAGCCAAAACCAAAGCTAAACAAAAATTTCCTGTTCTTAGATAATGTAAAAACATGAAAACCTATTACTGAAATGATTCCCTACTCCAGTTTTTACGAGATAAGCCCGAGAACTTTCTACAAGTGCAACTGTAGTGAACCGGACATACTGCTTATGCAGTCAGTGAATTCTGTAGCTTCCCTTGGTGCCCAGAGAATTTTACAGATACTGAGGCATTTAGAGTGTTTCATTGTCTGCCCCATCTCTGAAAACCTGAGCATAATAGGGCACCTCAACTCGTTTAAGGGGTTCCCAGAGTCTGGAGTTTTTTCAGGGGAGCTTATTGAAGGAGAAGAAGGTGGGCAGAATGACAAGATGAAATGTGAGTTTGTGTTCATGGGAAGCTAGGTCTGTGGTCCAGACAGTGTTTTGTAGGGGACCGGGGATGGAATGGCATTGAGTAGTGTCAGGTCATTGCTTGGGAATGGGATGGAGTTGCCATATGCATTGAGTGCTACCAAGTCATTGAAGGGGAATGTGATGGGGCCACCATACGCATTGAGCACGACCAAGTCATTGAAGGGGAATGAGATAGGGCCGCCATATGCATTGAGCACTGCCAACTCATTGCTTGGGGATGGAGTGGGGCCGCCATATGAATTGAGCACTGCCAACTCATTGAATGGGAATGGGATGGAGCTGTCATATGCTTTGAGCACTGCCAAGTCATTGAAGGGGAATGTGATGGGGCTGCCATACGCATTGAGCACGACCAAGTCATTGAAGGAGAATGAGATAGGGTTGCCATATGCATTGAGCACTACCAACTCATTGCTTGGGGATCGAGTGGGGCCGCCATATGCATTGAGTACTACCAAGTCATTGAATGGGAATGGGATGGAGCCATCGTATGCATTGAGCACTACCAAGTCATTGAAGGGGTATGAGATAGGGCCGCCATATGCATTGAGCACTACCAAGTCATTGCTTGGGGATGGAGTGGGGCCGCCATATGCATTGAGCACTACCAAGTCATTGAAGGGGAATGAGATAGGGCCACCATACGCATTGAGCACTACCAAGTCATTGAAGGGGAATGAGATAGGGCCGCCATATGCATTGAGCACTACCAAGTCATTGAAGGGGAATGAGATAGGGCCACCATACGCATTGAGCACTACCAAGTCATTGAAGGGTAATGAGATAGGGCCGCCATATGCATTGAGCACTACCAACTCATTGCTTGGGGATGGAGTGGGGCCGCCATATGCATTGAGCACTGCCAACTCATTGAATGGGAATGGGATGGAGCCGTCGTATGCTTTGAGCACTACCAAGTCATTGAAGGGGAATGTGATGGGGCCGCCATATGCATTGAGCACGACCAACTCATTGCTTGGGGATGGAGTGGGGCCGCCATATGCATTGAGCACTGCCAACTCATTGCTTGGGGATGGAGTGGGGCCGCCATATGCATTGAGCACTGCCAACTCATTGAGTGGGAATGGCATGGAGCCGTCGTATGCATTGAGCAGGCTTGGGTAGTATGGATCCTGGCACACATTCATAGTGGGGAGGTGAAGGTGGACCTTTTAGGGTCTTCTCATTCCCATTTATAACAAAATTAGGTGAGTGGGAGGATGAGGAAACCACCAGTCAACCCACAGGGAGAGTTCAGGGAATGCTCTTATGCCTTGTGGTCATAACTTCTAATCCAACCAATAATTCACATTTTAAGTATTTTGGAGATTTCATGATTCAATCTTCTTTCAACAAGAAAGTTTCTACTCTGACCATTCAGCATTAGGGAATGTGTATTTTGCATGTTTGAGTTTATGGTAATAAATGGTGACCACACAATGGCGACTGCAGTCCAGGTTGATTTGGATACTTACCTATGTTATTATTTTTTTAAGTTATTATAAAATACTGGCTGTATTCCCCATATTATACACTGTATCCTTGGAGCTTACTTTATACCTAATAATTTGTACCTCTTACTCCCTGTGGGTACAAACCTCCTTTAGATCGTTGTCCATGTAACTTTGTCTTTCCACTGACTTCCCCCGGAGCAAAGAGCAAAAGTGAAAGGGAGGTCCTCCTGATAGAGATCTAGTGATGGAACTGGGTAGAGGGGACCCCAAATAAAGGAGCACTGATTTGCATTATACAAAGGTGGCCTCAAGATTCCTGCCCCTCTACAAGGTGTGCATGCCTTGTGTAATCCCCTCCCCTTCTCTGTGGGTGGGGCCCGGGGATGATGGGGGTGTCACTCCCATGATTAGATTATGCTATATGACAAAAGTGAAGGGACTTTGGAGATGTAATTAAGGTCCAAAATCAGTTGGCATTGAGTTAATCAAAAGGGAGACCATTGGGTGGGCCTGGCCTAAACAGGTGACCCCGTGAGAGACTTGAAACAGAAGCAGAAATTTTTATGCTGGCTTAGAGAAAGCTGACAGCCGTGTTTTGGGAGGGCCACGCTGCACAGAGCTGAGTGACCCCTTGAAGCTGAGAGCCACCTTTGCCCGACAGCCAGAAAGAAAACGGGACCTCAGCCCTACAACTGCATGGAACTGAATTTCACCTACAACCCGAGTGTGGCTGGAATAGGATCCCTAGCCCCAGAGGATGACCCCAGCCCTGTTGACACGATGGTTTCAGCCTTGTGAGACCCAGAGCGGAGGACCCTGCTCACCCCCACTCAGACTTCTGACATAAAGAGCTGGGAGATGGTAAATGGGTGTTGTTTTCAACCAGGAAGTTTGGGACAATTTGTTACACAGTGTAGCTAGCTGATACCCATGGCTCCCTCTTCAAACTTTCAATCCAGGGCAGAGTGAGGAGAGCCCTGCAGGCAGATGGGCGCCTGTACTCCCTGGATTCAACTTGTTAAAGCTGGTGTCTACACCCAAGTAAAGTAACCACACGACCTTCTCACCAGGGACTAAGAAAGGGGATCCTGAGAGCAACAAAGGAAGTTGGACATCTTTGTACATTTGTTTGTGTTCTCCTGGTAGGAAGTCTTTTCATCTCAATAAAAGCTGCTTATGAAGAACTTTTTCCACCCTGAACCCCACATTACTGATGTTGTCCTGCCTCCTAGTGGACAGAAAATTTCACAAGTCAGAGTGCTGGTCGCATGGGTGGGAAGAGGGCATATATTGGAGTTGGACTTTTCCCCTTTTTTCCATTTCTGGCCACCAAACGTTACTCTTGGAGTATTTGAATTTCTTTTTTCTTTTTTTGTGACTGAGATCATTCACTGATTGATTGACTGATTAATTGATCTTAGGTTGTACACTGCGGTGTTTTGTTTTTTTATGAAGATGTCCCGTGTGAAAATTTAATGTGCATATACATTTTGAAATGATTACCAGAACCAGTGCTGTATTATATATACTTGAAATTTTGCGAGGTCCGTAGATGCTAAGCGTTCTCATCACACAAGACACCCATCACCATACATGGTTACCACTTTGTTGTGTGTGTGTGAGATGAGAACATTTAAGATCTACTGTCTTAGCAGATTTTGAGTATATAATACGGTATTGTTAACCATAGTCACCGTGATGTACATTAGACCCCAGAACTTATTCTTCCTATAACTGGAAATTTGTACCCTTTGAGCAGTATTTTCCTATTTTCCCCAAACCCCAACCTCTGGTAACCACCATTCTACTCTCTGCTTTTAAAAAAAAATTTTTTAAATTTTATTGGAATATAGTTGATTTAAAATGTTGTGTTAGTTTCAGGTGTACAGCAAGGTGATTCAGTTATACATATGCATATATTCATTTTTTTTTAAGATGCTTTTCTCATAAAGGTTATCACAGGATATTGGGTAGAGTTCCCTGTGCTCTACAGTAGGTCCTTGTTGGTTATGTATTTTATATATAGTACTGTGTGTGTGTGTTCATCCCAAGCTTCTACTTTATCACCCCGCCCGCCATGATTCCCCTTTGGTAACTATAAGTTTGTTTTTGATATCTATAAGTCTGCTTCTGTTTTGTAAATAAGTTCATTTGTATCTTTTTTGTAAATTAGATTCCACATATAAGTGATATCATATGGTGTTTATCTTTCTCTGTCTGGCTTACGTCACTTAGTATGATAACCTCTAGGTCCATCCATGTTGCTGCAAATGGCATTATTGCATTCTTTTTTATGGCTGTGTAGTATTTCATTGTGTATATGTACCACATCTTCTTTATCCATTCATCTGTCGGTGGACACTTAGGTTGCTTCTATGTCTTAGCTATTGTGCATAGTGCTGCTATGAACATAGGGGTGCGTGTATCTTTTGAATTATGGTTTTCTCCGGGTATATGCCCAGGAGTGGGATTGCTGGATCATATGGTAGCTCTAATTTTAGTTTTTTAAGGAACCTCCATACTGATCTCCATAGTGGCTGTACCAATTTACATTCCCACCAACAGTGCAAGAGGGTTCCCTTTTCTCCACACCCTCTCCAGCATTTGTTGTTTGTTATCTTTTTGATAATAGCCATTCCAACAGGTGATGAGGTGATATCTCATTGCAATTAAATTTGCATTTACCCTGTGATTAGTTATGTAGGCGCTTTAGTTGGCTGTGAAGGATGCTCACGTCATCTTGGTGATATAATCCATAAACAGTGGGTAACACAGTCATACTAAACCTACACTAGTTAGGGACCTGTGATCATGTGGGCTGGGTGGAAGTTACTTTTAGTCCAGCTCTGTGGGTGGATAAACTAAATAAGATCCCCAGAAGGACCATTTACCTCCTGGGAGTACGAATTGCTTTTAAAACTCTTTAGAAGCCCCTGTTTCCAAGTAAGACGCTGGTTGCCTTCTAACCATCTGGCTTACGAATTAGTTGGAGGTCATTCTGTTGTCTTTAATTGTAAAGTGCTTTGGGGCATCTGTTACTTGTCTTGGGGTCGATCGAGAACGTTCTCACTTTAATTTCATTTTCCAAATATACTTGGCAATCGTAAACGTTTGAATAATCTGTAACCTGAAAATTTCACAAATTTAAACACCTTTTACCAAAGCTTTTTACCTATGTTGTTGTTGACTCTTTTTTGGTGGTGGCAGTGGTTTTATACTTGAGATTCTAGGGTTGAACGTAACGTCTTCCTGTGATGGTTCAGTGGTGGTGGTTTGGTGTCTCCAAGGAGAGAGAGAAAAGCGAATGGGGAGACTTAAAGAAATGAACTTCCCTGGAGGTGGATGTGTGTGTCCTAAAAATATCTGTCTGTAGGGAGGAATCCCTGTAATCTGAGGGCCAGGGCTTTGCTTGATAAGGGTGAGCTTGAGGCTCAGGTGGGCACAGGGGGACAAAAAATTGCAGCTGGTTATTGTAAGACAGCATTGGATCTCCAAGATATCTTTGTCATGTGGACAAAAAATGTCACCAGGCTTTTCATTTAACAAAGGACGTTGCAGCCATCAAGCCATCACCTACTGCAGCTGCCCCAATGTTTTGCCCTGAGGGGACTCAGGATGGAGAAAAACAGGATCCCGGCCCCAGAGAGTTAAGGTGCATATCAGAGGAATGATTTCAATGAGCTCAGACTCCTGCGTCTTCCCATATCTAGAAAAGCGCTAAATTCATTAACTTGAGATGTCTGGTTTCTTTAATAATCTTTTGATGTTTGAACTACTTGGTTTTTGTTGCAAAAACCCCTATCTATCGTAGCTGCTCCCTGACTTCTTTGGAACAGTCCCCCAGAGCTACCTGAGAGGCTGTACCCTGGGCTTAAGTCGTCAGCAAGTCCACCAAATAAAACATCATTCTCAACTTTTAGGTTGTGCATTCTTTTTTTTTTTCAGTTGACAGTTTAGAAAAAGGGAATATGGACAGAGCAGAAGTACTTCACTTAGGAGAGCATTAGACTTAATAAAAAGGGGACTTTGAACTATGAACCATGAGAACAAGTGGCGCTGGGGCAGTGGATGTGCACAGACAGGCATCAAGGGACCAAGGCAGGTGGATGAGACCACTCAGGTGCACCTACCTGGCTGTGCCCTCTGACCTCACCTGCAGGGACGGGCGGCTGTAACACAGCGCAACCAGGTGGCCGGGGCCTCGCGGCTTCCCTCGGATGCTGGCCGTACGGGCTGGCTGTCTACGGTCTGATCCTTTTAGAAGGACAAACACACCTGGGAGGTATCGTGGGTTTGGTTCCAGACCACCACGATAAATCGAATATCACAATAATGTAGCAAGTCACGAATTGTTTGGTTCCCTGGTGCATCTAAAAGTTATGTTCACACTAGACCATAGTTTGTTAAGTCTATTATGTCTTGGGAATTCCCTGGCGGTCCAGTGGTTAGGATTCGTAGCTTTCACTGCTGGGGCCCTGGGTTCAGTCCCTGGTCGGGGAACTAAGATCCCACAATCTGCGTGGCATGGCCAAAAATAAAAATTAAAATTAAATTTAAATTTAAAAACATTTTTAAAAATTAAAAAAAGGCTGCACATGGATTAAAAGTAATTCACGTGTAACTTAAAAAGAAGTCTATTATGTCTTTTTTTCTTTTTTTACAATCTTTATTGGAGTATAGTTGATTTACAACATTGTGTTAGTTTCAGGTGTACAGCAAAGTGATTCAGTTATACATATACAGGTATCCACTCTTTTTCAGTTTTTTTTTTTCCATACAGGCCATTACAGAATATTGAGTAGAGTTTCCTGTGCTCTACAGTAGGTCCTTACTGTGTCTAAAAAAAACAATGCACATACCTTTATTTAAAAATAACTTTATTGCCAAAAGTTGCTTCCCATCCTTGTGAGCCTTCCGCGAGCCATATCCTGTTGCAGTAGTAACGGGAAGAATCCCTGATCACAGGTCAGCGTCGCAAACAGAATCCTAACGAAAATGTTTGAAATATGGCGAGATGGACCAAAATGTGACCCAGAGACACAAAGTGAGCAAATGCTGTTGGAAAAATGGCCCCGACAGACTTGCCCGACGCGGGGCTGCCCCAAACCTTCCATTTGTAAAAAAAAACAAAAACAAAAACAAAAAATACCCAAAACCCCCCAAAAACCCACAGCATCTGCAAAGCACAATCCATTGAGATGCCGTACAGCGAGGTCTGCCCGCACTGGTCAAAGAGAAAAAGCAAATCCACCTCGTGGTGTGAAGTCACAGCCCCGGAGAAAGCACGTCAGCCAGACCCCGTGGTTCAGAATGCGGTTGCTTCCTGACATGTTTCCTGAGATGCCATCTGTGATGCCGAGTTGCTCCGGGAAGACCGCCCTTGCGGGGCGGGGGGCTTTTGGAAGAGAGGCTGCGTGGAGTTCATTCCAGATGCGTGTCCTGGTCCTGATGCAGAGCTATCCTCAGGATGCTTTCTGGGTACAGCCTCCTATTCCGCAAAAACGCACCCCACTCAGGACATGTCCTGGGGAGACATCCCCCTGTTTAGGAGCCATGGAAGGCTCCAGCGGAACCAGAGAGAAAAATGCTCATTGGTTTATTCACTTTTCTCACCGTGTGCCTGGGATCGCTCTGTCTCTCTTTGTCTCTGACTATCTCTCTCTCTCTCTCTCTCACACACACACACACGCACACACACAGAATAATCTCCCTCCGTCCGCCTTCCCTATCTGGTTTTAGGAGCAGCTTGGTTCTGCTTCCTACCTAGAAAATAGTATCTCACGTCTCAACAGACTTGAGTCTGTCTCTGTCTAGAACGGCCAAGAGGTGTGTATACGTCACGTTTATTTTTAAGTAATGAATTATTATTTTTCTGGTTTACAGGCATTTGATCTGTTTCTGGTGTATTTGTTTCTGCCCATAGAAACAATGCGCATACAGATGTTCTTATACACATCGCCTGGTGGGCAGGGGTGAGACATTTTCTAGGGTATATATGCCTAGGGGTGGA
Source organism: Balaenoptera acutorostrata (assembly GCF_949987535.1). NCBI lineage: Eukaryota > Metazoa > Chordata > Mammalia > Artiodactyla > Balaenopteridae > Balaenoptera > Balaenoptera acutorostrata. Next base: position 1,551,085 of record NC_080085.1, on the reverse strand, counting down.
ATTGCTCAGTCCAATGCTACACACGTATTCAAGATGATTGTGTAATATTGCATTCTTTTCCAAAGATCTGGACCAGTTTATATTCCAAAGAGCAGTGTAGACACGTATTGATGTATCCTGTATCCTCAGCAACCTTGATAATGCGAGGTCTGACGTTTTGGCCACCTTGGTGGATGTGAAGTGACATCTCCTTCTGGTCTTGATTTGCATTTCCCACTTGCTGTTGAGATAGCACGTCTTTTAGGGTGTGTGTTTGGCATTCAGTTTTCTCCTCTTGGGGAGTGCTTGCTCATGTGTCCTGTCCATTTTTTCATAAGGTTGTTTGTCCTTTTCATGTCACTTTATGGGTGCTCTTCCACCTTCATCTTTTAAATAGAGAAATATAGGGAAAGGTGAGAGGCAGGCTGTGATAATCAAGCTCTTCTCCTTCTGGGTGCATCCTGGTCCTTTGGGGGCCCCTATTCCTTTGGAGTGAAGACAGGGCCAGGACTCCGGAAGCTGCATCCCTGCCTGGCATGGATGTAGCAGCTGGCAGCTCCCCGAATTCGTCTGTGACGGAGCTGGACCATGCTTGCTGCCCTCACACACAGGTAGAGTGAGCCCTGTTCCCCGTTGGGGAGAGGGGGGAGGCAGATTTTCCGGGACCCGCTGGCCCCGTGCACGGGGGCTGTGCTTGGTGTCGGGATATTTGAAAGCTGCCCTCATGCTCACCTGAACCCCCTTCACTATAAACGGTGCCTCTCAGCCTTTCAGGGTCTTGGTGGCCCTAAAATTACCCCTGATAGGTTCCAAAGCGGGCAGTGGTTATGGTGAGATGCACCGAACCAATTCTAGGAGCCCTTTCACGGCAGAAGTCATCTCTGAACAGACAGCTTCTCTAAAAATCATCTTGTGTTTTTCTCGTTCGTGCTTATGTTTATCCCAGTGGAAACGTTTTAATTTACATTTTTGTTCCTGATTTTTTTCATCTCTGAGTATTGATGTGAACGCCCCTCTCCTTCTGGTGCTATTTCTTTGCAGATTTTTGTATCAGAACAAGGCACACTTCATAAAAAGAATAAACTCAGGCTTTTCCCCCCACCCGCGTGTTCTAAATCAGTCAACAGAGGTGGGATTATCTATTTTTTAAAAGTTGGAAAAAATTTGATAAAATACCATGGACACTCCCTGCCTTTTCTGGATGTCGTTCTTTCATTAATTTTTCTATTTCTCCCATATTCGTTGCTCTGATTAGTCCTAATTTCCTTGATTAGGTCCTAACAATCAGTATTTTTCTCGGAAAAGCATTCATTTCCTTGAGATGTTCATATTTTACTTGTAAATCTAGCATATTATTAATATCGTTAGAAGCACACACCTATAATTTTAAAATCTTCTTCCTACAATAGACTCGTCCCTATTTGTAAATTTGCATTTTCAGCCTTGTCAGATATATTATTCACAGTCTTCTCTGGGTCTTTGTTTCTGTCTTTTTTTTGGGGTCTATCGATCTGTCAGATGCTCAGAGACACTCATTTCTCCCATAACCACTTTGGTTCTGTCCACTTCTCCCTGCATTCCCAAGAGTTCCTGAGAAATAGACTGCGATGTTGTGTTATTCTGAGAACATGGCACGTGACTATCGTGACTTCAGATTGACTGAGCGTTGGACCCACAGATAACGATCCATGTTGCCCCATTAATATTTTAGTCCTGAATCATCTCCACCTTATGTCAGTAGGGCCAGCCCTGCTTGGTTTCTGCTTGTTTGCCTGATACTTTTCAGCCTTTTAATTTTCAATCCCTGCTTTAAAAAGCTCTATAATGAATATCCAGAAGAACTCTGAGTGTGGTCTTCCCATAGGAGGCTACCATCTTGGTTTTGCATCCTGACCAGCCCCTTGGGGTTCACTCTTACTCTTTCAAGCTGCACCCCTACCTGTTTCCTGGGTCTCCTGTTTTGCTACCCGGACAACTGGTATACCTCCTATGTTCCAGTCCTCTGCATGGCAGACGTTCTATTTCTTATTTCCTAGGGGTACCTTGACCATTCTCAAAACATCGCAACCTTCATTCTCTAATTATCCAGATAGAAATGAAGGTGTTCGTGATAGCACCCCAGGTAAAATGAAAAATGTCACTTGTGTCTCCTTCTCCCCACCAGGAGCCCTGCTGTGTCAATTACCCCTGTCCCCTCTCACTGCGTGCATTGTTGGGGGGATGTAGCCCCTACTTGGGTTTTAGGTGAGCCCCTAGCGTGCATGAGTCCCCATATCCTGTCAGTGATCAATCCTGGTGCCTCCGCTTGATGGGGTGCAGAGCTCACAGTTTGCAGCTTGTCTTGGGCGTTTCTTTTCTCAGGGATGGAGCCCTTAGAGCCTTCTGGTCTGCAGGGAACAGTCTGCCCTCCTCAGCGGTAGGGCTTGATTTGGGGGCTCATATTCCCTGTGCAGTGTCACCCCCTCGTCCTGGCAGTGATGGTGTTGTAGAGGTGAGGGGTGGGGGGCGGCTCCTGAAAGGATGTAGAAAGTGGGTGCTAATGACAAGAATGGGCAGAAAAGACGCAAAACCCAGTAGCTCCTTCACAAGGCAGCGCTCTCAACGTGGAACATCAGTCCTCATGTTTCTGGTCATTTCTGATCCTTTTCCCCCAAGGAGCAGGGAAAAATCATCTTCTGACATTTCGGAGATCCAGTAACAGTGCTCTATTTCTGGAAGCTGAGTATGTGGATCCACCAATCCTTTTACCATGGGTTCGAGTTATTAGCAGTAGTGTGAGCTTTCCTCTTTTTTTTTTGCATTCTTGGGAGTGTTTCAGGCGAAAGTTAGAACAGTGTGTCAGGAATGCCTATCCAGATGGCACTGTGTTCTAGAGCAGAACTTCCAAACGCCCCGTGGCAAAGCTCCCTTGTCCCCAGTCTGTCACAGCCTGATGCCATTGGAGACAGAATAGAAAGGAATTATGAGAAAAAATACATTTAAGAAACACGCAAAACGGGAGTGCCCAGTGTTGCTTTTTTTTTTTTTTTTTTTAATTACTGGATTCAGCAAACATAAAATGACTTTTTTTTAAAATTTCTAAACACATCCTCCATTTCTGAGCGTGTCCTCTGGCAGACTGGTAACCAACAGGTCACGGTACGGTGGCTGTGCATCGGCCACGCTGCGTAACTCTGACCCAGGAGCATGCCCAGCCCCACCCCCACTGTAATTTTTTAGGGAAAATATTGAAAATATTTTAATAAATATATACAGTCGCTTGTCCTCAGTGGCTGTGTGACTTGGCCCACATAGGTTCCACTCTCCGTGCTCAAGATTATCTTAAAATGTGTCTTCTGAGTGAACACTAACGTATGTGTTCCAAAATAGGTACCTTCCCAAGCGAGTACTTTTGCTGGCTCTCAGGTGTAATTATATTAAAAACTTCCTACAGAAACCACAAACCAACAAAATCCTGCAGGCCTGTCTCACCCCTGAGATACATGGCACAGAAGGTGCTGGTCCTTAGGCTATGGAAGCCGTACTCCCCTCTGTTCCTGGGTCCTGGGACCACGAATGTCCCTGTGAGCATCTTACCAAGAGCTGGGCCTGGGGAGACCCAAAGCGATCCTTCAGCAGAGCCAGCTGCGACAGTGCAAGGACCACACTGCTGCAGAATGACCCAGAAAACTGCCTTCCGCTCAGAAGGGTTGTCTGGCCTAAGTTCCCCTCTGGACCGCAGGATCGTCTTCTGAGCTCACATGGTTGTTGGATGAACTCAGTCCCTGGAGGTTGTAGGTCTGAGGTTCTGACTGTCCTGCTGGCTCTTGGGTGGGAGCTGTTCTCAGCTCCCAGGAGCTGCCCTGAGGGTCTTGCCCCATGGCCCTCTCCCAACGAGGCAACTTATTTCTTCCAGAAAAGCAGGAGAATCTCTCTTCCTCTAGTCTGCTTGCAAGAGGGAATATTATGTAATGAAATACAGTCATAGGGGTGGCATCCCAGGATCTTTGCCGTATAAGAGGACACAGTCCCACCCACACTCAAAAAGAGGGCATCGTCAAGAACGTAACTCATAGAGGGTCTTCATAGAGTATGTTGCCCACAATGGACCTTCGTCTTTTCTCTAATCCAGTGTCACTTCCCAGGAGAGATAGAAGTTAACCTCTTTAAAAATCGTCTAAGCATCTGCGGTAAATTGGAGGTTAACCACGCATTTTTGTCTTTCTCCAGTGGAATTTCTATATTGTGACCTGGCGTCCATGAGGTCTATTCAGCAGTTCGTCCAGAGGTTCAAGATGAAGAAAATCCCGCTCCACGTCCTGGTCAATAACGGTGAGTTCTGGTGAAATCCAGAGGTTAATTCAGACACAGACACGAGCTCTAGCGGTCCTTTGGGAAAGCGGGATTCCCAAGGAAATGTATGTTTCAGTTATTGCCACTGCTTTGTTCCACTGATGTGTTTGGCTTTCGTTATCAGAATAATCAATTTTAGGATGTTGCTTTGAAATGATGTACAGTGTGATGATGTGTCCTGTGGATTTGATACTTTGACAGGTCCACTTGGGCTAAGATGTATGCGGGACATGCAAAGGGTTGGGTGTTTTCACAAGGGTTATTTTATTAAAGCCTCAGTGTGTTTCCATGATGATCATGATCTGGGCTCCAGACCGTCACGCCCAGCTGTCTCTTGACGTCATCCTTACAACCAGCACTCTTCAAACGTACATGTGGGGTCTGCATCTCCCCTCCCCCCGCCTTCCACCTGCCCCCTGGCCACCTTCAACACAGACCACCCAGAGCCCTGCTGTCGGCCATGCTGAGCTCTTAGGAGCATTGGAAACACGTCTGCTTTCTCACTTTCCTGCCCTTTTCCCCGCCTCTCTCTCTCTCTCCCGCTGCTACAGTCAACTTGTTTCATAAAAGTTCATCCAAACTCTCCAAAGAGAAACACAGTGATTAACATCTCCAAACAATAAATACAGAGAACGAAAACGATTTTAAGTATCCTGGAAAACATTTGTGCCAGTAGAATTTAACACATTGCTTTCAGACTTGGAGATCCAGTACATAAAGGAGGCAAATAGTTAAATTGATACAGTAGAGACTTCCCTGGCAGTCCAGTGATTAACGCTCTGTGCTCCCAATGCAGGGGGCACGGGTTCAGTCCCTGGTTGGGGAACTAAGATCCCGCACGCCCCACAGCGCGGCCAAAAATAATTAAATTAATTAAGTAATACAGTAAAAGGCATAGACATAAACAGTGAGTTACAGCCACTATATTTTTTTTCCCAAATAGGTAAAACATTTGTCAAATTATTTGTATTTTGTTTTTTTTTTAATGTCTTTTATTCTCTGTTTTTAAGATTTTCTCTTTACCAGTGTTTTTAAGCAATTTTATGGATTCATTTATTTATTTTGGTCGTGTCCCGTGGCTTGTGGGATCTTAGTTCCCCGACCAGGGATTGAACCCAGGGCCATGGGAGTGAAAGTGCTGAGTCCTAACCACCGGACTGCCAGGGAATTCCCAAATTATTCGTATTTTGGATGGCAGAGAAAACTAGGACCCTTGTGATTATACTGAACCTCCCGTGGATAATCCAGGGTCATTTTCGCATCTAAACATCCTTAACCTAATCCCTTCTCCGAGTCCCTTTTGCTGGCGTCCCTTTTTCTGAGGGACCCTATGCACGATGCCAGGATTAGGGTGTGGGCAGATCTCAAGGCGAGGGAGGATCGTTCCTCCTCCTGAGGCTGTGACACTTGTCCCTCTGATTCCGGCTCCCGAGATCTGCTTGTTGTCATTTCCTCACCTTTCTCTTTGTCTTGTGTATTTCATCTTTCTCCCATAATACTAATGGGGTTGGCGTTCAGGGTCAGGGTCAGATAGAGATACTTCTCCTCAATCCACTTGTTTAATTGGAAATTCTCACTTAAGGGAAAGGCATGGGATATAAACTGTGTCTCCAAAGCTACACGTATGCATCTGTGGGTTTGATGTCTGGGTACCTATGAAACACCTACAACTAATACCGTTTTCCTCTACTTAGCCTGGGAAAGTACTCTGCGTGTCGTTAATGCTGGCAGATCTTCTGGGAAGGTTCAGAATGAATTTAATGTATGCTTGATTGATATTTTTCAAGTTCCCCGAAATGATTATGCCTTAGACCTCTTTGCAGAAATAAATGCTTTCCAAGGACATGGCCATTTGGGATCCTCAGCACTGGGATGGGTTTCCTTTGGTGGGTGTTTATCTGTGTCCTCCTTGCTTAGAAAGAAAACATTGTAAATTGCCACATGTACAGGTGAGTTACATGGAGGGGCCGTGGAGATGTGTCGAACCACACATCTTCTTTCCACATTAAATTTAACACCCTCAGGAATCAGTAACGGCAGCGCGTGCCCGGTATGCTTGCCATCGTGCAGGATTCCTGAGATTTTATAGACACACGCACAACAGAACTGAATATCCGCTGAGGGTCTTTTCTGCAGTTTCAGTACAGCCTTCCATCTGCCAGGAAGTAGGGAAAATTATGTTTCTCAAATCTGATGCCTTTCTCCAACAGATCTCTGCTTTGGGTCAACAGAATTTCAGTGGGAAATATGTCTGTAAAGCACATTTGCTGCAGTGGAGAGAGCTCTCTGGGGAAAACACCATAGGCGAGACATATCAATGTGTTCTCCATAATTCACCCTCGCCCTTAAGTTGTTGTTGTTGTTGTTTTTATAAATTTATTCATTTTATTTGTTTATTTTTGGCTGCATTGGGTCTTCATTGTGGTGCACGGGCTTCTCATTGTGGTGGCTTCTCTTGCTGCGGAGCACGGGCTCTAGGTGCGCGGGCTTCAGTAGTTGTGGCTCGTAGGCTCAGTAGTTGTGGCTCGTGGGCTCAGTAGTTGTGGCATGCGGGCTCAGTAGTTGTGGCTCACGGGCTCTAGAGCGCAGGCTCAGTAGTTGTGGCGCACGGGCTTAGTTGCTCCGTGGCATGTGGAATCTTCCCAGACCAGGGCTCGAACCCATGTCCCCTGCATTGGCAGGCGGATTCTTAACCACTGTGCCACCAGGGAAGCCCAAGTTTTTTGTTTTTTTTTTAAAGGGAAAGCACTTTAAGTAATTTTATTTAGTTTATATACAATGCTCTGTTGACTATTCTGCTCTTTTTTTTAACCATCTTTTTTTACTTGAAGTATAGGTAATTTACAATGTTGTGTTAGTTTCAGGTGTACAGCAAAGTGACTCAGTGATACACACACATGTATATATATGTTCTATTTCAGATTCTTTTCCATTATATGTTATTACAAGATAGTGAATATAGTTCTCTGTGCTATACAGTAGGTCCTTGTTGTTTATTTTATATATAGTAGTGTGTATCTGTTAATCCCAAACTTCTAATTTATGCTCCCCCCTTTTTCCTTTGGAAGCCATAAGTTCTCTATGTCTGCAAGTCTGTTTCTGTTTTATAAATAACTTCATTTGTATTTTTTAAATTCCACACATAAGCGCTATCATATGATATTTGTCTTTCTCTGTCTGACTTCACTTAGTGTGATCATCTCCAGGTCTATCCGTGTTGCTGCAAATGGCATTATTTCATTCTTTTTTATGGCTGAGTAATATTCCATTATATGTATATGCACCACATCTTCTTTATCATTCATCTGTCCATGGACATTTAGGTTGCTTCCATGTCTTGGCTATTGTGAATAGTGCTGCTATGAACATGGGGGTGCGTGTATCTTTTTGAATTAGAGTTTTCTCTGGATATATGCCCAGGAGTGGGATTGTTGGATCCTATGGTAGCTCTATTTTTAGTTTTTTAAGGACCCTCCATACTCTTTTCTGTAGTGGCTACACCAACTTACATTCCCACCAACAGTGTAGGAGGGTTCCCTTCTCTCCACACCCTCTCCAGCATTTATCTGTAGTGCCCTTGAGTTTTGAGATGACTCCAGTCATCCTATGATGGTCCCACGTTCCTCTTCTCTGCAGATTTTAAACCCCGCATGCACGGCTCTCAGGAAGATAACGTTTCTCTGGAAACCAGGACAGAATTGCGTTTGGACCTGGGGAGGCTTGCTGCTGGACCCGCTTTTCACACCCTCTCTCTCCTTTCTGCAGAGAATCTCATCCGCACGTTGGCTGACCTTCAGCCCAGATTTAACCCCTTCATCCAGATCTTGCCTCTGAGCTCAGGACCTCTTGTTTCTGCTCAGTGCCCCAGAGGCACCTCAGGGCGACAGAACCCTTGTGGGATTCCTGAGCCCCTAAAGGACACTGGCTCTTGGGAAAATCCATTTCCTTACTGTTCCCAGCTTCGTCGTCCGAATTCCTAAGCTCGTGGCCCCTTCCTGCATCTTCAAAGCGAGCACAACAGCACCTTCAAATCGCCCTCTCCCTCCAACCTCTGCTTCTGTCCTCACACCTCCTTCTCTGAGTCTGACCCCCTGCCTCCCTGCTATAAAGGACTGTGAAATTACACTGGGCTCACCCAGGGTCAGCGCCCCAGGTCAAGGTCCTTGATGTATTCATATCTGCAGACTCCCTTTTGCCAGGTAAGGCGGCATAGTCACAGGTTCCAGAGATTAAAACATGAACATTTTGGGGAACATTATTCTGTCCCCGACACAGGGATTAGGACATGGACATTTTGGGCAACATTATTCTGCCCACCACACGGGGATCAGGATGTGGACATCTCTTGGGGACATTATTCTGTCCCCGACACAGGGATTAGGACGTGGACGTCTCTTGGGGACATTATTCTGTCCCCGACACAGGGATTAGGACGTGGACATCTCTTGGGGACATTATTCTGTCACCGACACAGGGATTAGGACGTGGACGTCTCTTGGGGACATTATTCTGTCCCCGACACGGGGATTAGGACGTGGACGTCTCTTGGGGACATTATTCTGTCCCCGACACGGGGATTAGGACGTGGACGTCTCTTGGGGACATTATTCTGTCCCCGACACAGGGATTAGGACGTGGACATCTCTGGGGACATTATTCTGTTCCCGACACGGGGATTAGGACGTGGACATCTCTGGGGACATTATTCTGTCCCCGACACGGGGATCAGGACGTGGACATCTCTGGGGACATTATTCTGTCCCCGACACAGGGATTAGGACGTGGACATCTCTGGGGACATTATTCTGTCCCCGACACAGGGATTAGGACATGGACATCTCTGGGGACATTATTCCGTCCCCGACATGGGGATTAGGACGTGGACGTCTCTTGGGGACATTATTCTGTCCCCGACACAGGGATTAGGACGTGGACATCTCTGGGGACATTATTCTGTCCCCGACACAGGGATTAGGACGTGGACATCTCTGGGGACATTATTCTGTCCCCGACACGGGGATTAGGACGTGGACGTCTCTTGGGGACATTATTCTGTCCCCGACACAGGGATTAGGACGTGGACATCTCTGGGGACATTATTCTGTCCCCGACACAGGGATTAGGACGTGGACATCTCTGGGGACATTATTCTGTCCCCGACACGGGGATTAGGACGTGGACGTCTCTTGGGGACATTATTCTGTCCCCGACACAGGGATTAGGACGTGGACATCTCTGGGGACATTATTCTGTCCCCCACACCCACCTTCTTGGTGATTCACAGGCAGGAACCACAGAGTGATAAACAAGAGCCCTTGACCTCGTGCAAATCATTCTCTAGCCAAGGAGACAAACATTAAACAAAGACTTATTCTGTGAAATGCCTGACCCTAGAAAATGTCTCTTACAGTGTGACACAGGGTCGTGTAAAGAGAAGACGGCATCATCAGGCGTGATTAAATTAAATTCCACGCGTGGAATTTCCCAGCCCGGACTCCTCCGAACGCCATTTCCGAGACTCGGAAATGGGAGCCCAGTTATTACAGGATGATTGGCTGAAATCACACGTGACGTTTGCTCCTGTCGTGTGGTACCCTTTATCTTTCAGAACGTTGGCCGGGTTGGGCACATTCTTGGCTCTGTAGGGGTTTTTTTCTTTGCAGACTTAGGACGGTTCTTCTCGGAAGCCCGTCTGGGTCCCTGTAGGGAGGAGCCCGGTTCTGGAGGACTTGGAAGTAACAGCCCCTGTGGGTTCAGACAGAAACTTCCAGGAACGACGTGCCCGGGGGCGGAGGTTATACTGGTGCCCATAATGGATGCCCACTCCCCACGGTGCTGGGCAGGAAGGCTGTAGGATGGACACGCCCTAGAGGACAAAAAGAGGATCCCTCCTTTGCAGAGCCTCTGTGTCTCTTGGAGATGCCACAGGACCACAGAAGTGTTGGCAGCCCCGGGACTTAGGAAGGGGCATCCCTTTCTGGTACCCAGGATGGGTGGATGGCTCCAGGGATAAATGCCCCTTGGGCCAGGGATTAGCCAGGATGGTCCAGTCCAGACTGACAGTGGATTCATTTCCAGCCCAGTGTGCCCGGGGCTCGGGGCAGACTTAGCTGATTTGGGGGAAGTGAAGGATTTTGTCATTCATCTCGTGGCTTGGTTTGTACACGAGGGTTTATCTTTGCTGTGTTCAAACGACAGTTCTGAAGGGATGGCTATTGGGGAGATTCTGAGTCAGCAGATGCCAGTGGGCTTCCCAACTACAGGACTTCTCAGAGGGGAACCCTGTCGATGGTACTGTTGGTGTCCAGGAGGGTCTGCAGAGTTTCTTAAGACGATACGCCTGGGACCCTCCTCTGGGATATTAACTCCTCCCCCCCACCCCGCCCCAAGGTGATTGGTTCAGAGGAGTTGGGTTAATAGGACAAACTGCTGCTCGCCCATCAACTCTCATGGAAAACAGCCCCAGCTGTGTCCCGCAGAGAAGACGTCCAGGGGCCACGTCTAGTTAGACTTCGTGCTCTGCATTTCTAAAATTTATTCCTAAAGAGAGCAATCAGGATTTTGCAAACGTTTGGTATTTCAGACGCGGAATATTTCTGCACTCGCTAGTGTGACATGGATAGAACCAGACCGCCTCTCTCTGGCTGTGGGGAACTCAGGAGAGAAGCTGAGGGTTTATCCACCCCAAGAATGATCTGCGTCCTGCCGGGGTGGTCAATATTTATCATTTATTCACATCAATATTGATTTATCTCGTTTCCCATCCCTGTGCCAGCACTCGGGTAGATTTGTAACCAGCCCTCAGGACTTCTGCTTTAGCTTTGTAGAAGTTGTCCCCATGACGCGCGTGGATATATTTCTCAAGATCAAGAATTACTAAACATTATGTTTTTCCCTCCAAATAAATATGTCCGTGGTAACCCTGAAAAATCACAAAAGATGCTTGCCTGGCCAGATACATAGGAACCCAGTTTTCGGTATAGTTCTTCATTTGTTCATGAATCCGTATCCTAAGTCAGCATGGAGAGCCAGGGACCGGGTACCCTTAGAGCCAGTCTTCCCGGCAGTGGCCGCCATGGCCTTGGCACCGACAGGGAGGGTGGTCAAGAAAGCAGGGAGTCGGGGCCCAGTCCTCGGGGGAGGGGCGCAGATGCCCGAATACTTTCCTTATTTACGTGCCCGGCGTTTCCTCTGAGAAAGAGGTGTCTGATGTGTCCCTTGGGAAACCGGTGACTCACCGTGCGTGCCTTTATCCTTGGAGGGTCGGATGTGAGTATGCGTGGACCACTCCTCGTGAGCGCCTTCTCTTTCTCTCCCAGGGTCTGTGCCTCCCCGAGGGGACCGTTTCCCGCTGTGTCGTGCTTTCCAGGGCGCCGCTCCTGTCTTTGGGAGTGGAAGGCCCTTGGCTTCTCCTGTGCTGGTGGGGGAGCTCGCAAGGGCTGTTGGACGTGATTGACGCGGATTCCATAAGTGCCGCAGGAGTACAGGAGGCTGCCCATCCCGTGTCCCCGCTCAAGGGCCTCCTCCTTCCAAAGCCCTTCCTGAGCGTCCAGGAAGTGGGTCCAAAAATGCAGTGGTTTTCTAATTACCCAAATGCTCCAGCATCACTTAATTCCGGAGCTCTTTTTTTAAAATTTTTATTGAAGTATAGTTGATTTACAACGTTGTGTTAGTTTCAGGTGTACAGCAAAGTGCATCAGTTATGCATACACATGTATGCACTCTTTTTTAGATTCTTTTCCCATATAGGCCATATAGAGTATTAAGTAGAGTTCCCTGTGCTATACAGTAGGTCCTCGTTGGTTATGCATTTTAAATATAGCCGTGTGTACATGTCACTCCCAATCTCTCAATTCATCCCCCACCTTCCCCGCTTGGTAACTATAAGTTTGTTCTCTACATCTGTGTGTCTGTATCTGCTTTGCACATAAGTTCATCTCTACCGTTTTTCTAGATTCCACATATACGTGATATCATATGATATTTGTCTTTCTCTGTCTGTCTGACTTCACTCAGTATGATCATCTCTAGGTCCATCCATGTTGCTGCAAATGGTATTTCATTCTTTTTTTTATGGCTCAGTAACACTCCATTGTATATATGTACCACATCTTGTTTATCTGATCCTCTCTTGATGGACACTTAGGTTGCTTCCATGTCTTAGCTATTGTAAACAGCACTGCTGTGAACATTGGGGGGCATGTATCTTTTCGAACCAGAGTTTTGTCTGGATATATGCCCAGTCGTGCGATTGCTGGATCAGACGGTAGCTCTGTGTTTAGTTTTTTAAGGAACCTCCATCCTGTTCTGCATAGTAGCTGCACCAACTTACATTCCCGCCAACAGTGTAGGAGGGTTCCCTTTTCTCCACACCCTCTCCGGCGTCTATTATGTATAGACTTGTCGATGATGGAGCAGTTTTATCCTCAGACTGTGCATGGGATGGGTTTTAGCCACTTTGCTCTGTAAGAGGGTGACATGTCCTCCCGTCTGCAATTTCTTTGATTGCCCTCTGGTTTCACGGTGAGTCAATGATAAAATTGTCTCCTTTTCAGAAGGGTTTTCTGGGTGGGAGGAGATTTTGTTTTTGATGCACCCTCCCCGAGAGGACGCACGCTCCTCCCGCCTTTCTTTGATGTCTTTTTGGAAATAGTGCAACACAGGAGCTCTTAGCAGAGTTGGGCGTTTCTGATCCCCTGGCCCCAGGTGTCCTGGCTGTGCTTATAGCGGGTCCCCAGGCGGTATTTCTAGTCCGAATAGTTGCTCGTTGGGGAAATACCCTCAGTAAGTGGTGGCATCTCTGCCGTGGCCACGGGGCGTGGGGTGGTCTGTCCTCTGTGGTAACAGGGAGATGACAGTATTGGAAACAGAGGATGAGGGTGACCTGTGGACCTGTCCCCATGATGCTCTAGCCAGTGTTTTCTCCATTGACTTAAGGATGATTTTCGACACACTCATGTGCTCTTTGAAGCTCGACATTTTCACTGGCCCAGGATGTGACTGTGCTCAGTACCCCTAAGCACTCAGCCCCAGCACCCGGGTCCTGCTGGGCTGACAAACACTTGGGTTCATTGCCACCCCCAGTCCTGCCTCGGATCACAGGCTTCCCTCCATCTATAGATTTTCCCCGAGACATGTGGACACCTCCTTTCCTGGTCGCGTTCTGTAGGTGGATTCAGAACCCTCATCCCTTTCCAGAATCTTCTATCCTTCTTTCCGAACATTTTTGCATTCCTCTGTTGACTGCCTTGGTTGCCCGCTTCCAGACATCTTTACTTTTGCATTTTTAGTTCCGCTGATGGTAAAGTCTCTCTGGATTCCAAAGTTGTGGCAGACCCCAGCTCTGGAGGTAGGTTTCGTGGTCAGCCCTGGAGTGGCGGTGGATTGTCTGCGAGAGTTTTCTAAGATGTTGCTCGTGTTCTGGACTTAAACCTTCATGTAGCCATTGGGCACCAGCTAGAATATACCCTTCTCTCTCTCTCTCTCTCTCTCTCTCTCTCTCTCTCTCTCTCATTCCCTGCCCCTCTCTTTTCCTCTGTAAGGCAAATAACTCTCTCTCATCCTCTCCTGATTAGGACACATCTTTTTTTTTTTTTCCTCTCTCTATAAGGAATAACACATGGTTTATTTTTAAGTAGAAGACTTTATTTTGAGTAATAATATACATATCATTCATGCCATTTACTTTTCACGGTGCGTTGCTATGTATGGAAATAGACAGGGAAAAAATAAACGTTAGAAATACCTAAGCATGGAAATACACAGGCAAAGAAGATATTTGATATATTTCCTTGAGCAAGCATCATAGACCAGTGTCCATTAGAAAAGCATGAAAACCATGCAAAGAGTCTGCCCACATCCCAGCAGGCAAGTGCAAACAGTACATGTTATAGTTTCTTGGACACAAAACGTATACGTTTTCCTTGGATTGGAAACATCCTACAGACGAGTGGCTTGGCTTTTCTATGCAAGGCAAAAATTATCTATACAAGTAAAAACAGTGGGGGAATTTCCTGGCAGTGCACTGGTTAAGACTCTGTGCTTTCACTGCCAGGTCTTGGGTTCGATACCTGGTCGGGGAGCTAAGATCCCGCAAGCTGTGAGGCACAGACAAAAAATTAAAAAAAAACAGGTACAAAGTGTAGAAGCCACCTGTGACGATGAGATATTCCAGGCCACAGACGTGTGTCCACTCACCAAGCGAATGCATCCATCAAGAGCAGATTTTTTTTTTTGGCTGCGCTGTGCAGCTTTGCGGGATCTTAGTGCCCCGACCAGGGATCGAACCCGTGTCCCCTGCAGTGGAAGTGTGGAGTCTCAACCACTGGACTGCCAGGGAAGTCCATAGCAGATATTTTTTATGGCTCCTTTTCCTGTGTTTCAGTTCGCAGAGGCTGCTGTTTTCACGGATGGTCACTAACAAGGGTGACCATTTGAAGTCCTGACGTGACATCATCCCTTTATCCATTTAAAAAATACAAGTGCGGTGACGTGGGTGAACCATTAAAATCTCTCCCTCAGCACCCGCCAGACGTTCAACAAATATTATTGTTGCAGTTAGATCTGCTACCCAGGGAGCTGTCTAGGACATTTTGCTTTAAAAATGGAAGCCAGGGACTTCCCAGGTGGTCCAGTGGTTAAGACTTCGCCTTCCAATACAGGGGGTGCGGGTTCGATCCCTGGTCGGCGAACTAAGATCCCGCATGCCTTGTGGCCAAAAAACCAAAACGTAAAACAGAAGTAATATCGTCACAGATTCAATAAAAGACTTTTTAAAAAAATGGTCCACATTAAAAAAAAATCTTAAAAAAAAAGAAACCAACGTGATTATTCTCAGCATCTCACTTTATCGTGGGCTTAGTCGTGGGCAGGGACCCCGGAAGTTTGGGGGTCCAGCCTCCATGGGGCTGTAGTCCTCACGCAGCTTCCCCGGTGGATGAACCCCAGGATGGGCTAGAAGCTTCTGGAACACGGTGGGTGGGCAGCTGTATGCGTGGCAGCAATGTCCTTGCTGTTGCTTTAAAAATATGTTTTCCCCAACGATGCTATTTCCGCCCAGACCTTGCTCAGATGACCGTGATGATTTCCCAGCTCACCTTGAACTCGGGCTGTGCCCGGACCGTCCTCACTGTCGCTCGGGGTCAGTGAGTTTCTGCTAGAATCTGTCAGCAGAGCTTGTATGCAACGACGATCCGTGTTGGCATGTCCCCAGGGCTGCGTCATTGCTGCACATGTCTTGTCTCGTACATTCTCGTTAGGAAATACGTAATACGGAGTGGAGTGGATGGAAAAGGTATAGCCGTAAGGAGATCGGGGAGGGGTTGCCCTTCAGCTCAGGTCACCGTGAACCAGACCACGGGTGCCCCAGCGAAAATGAACACGGCTGAGTCCGGCTGTTCTGCCCCAGCGGGGTGAGACCCAGAGTTGGTGCAGCTGTACCAGCGTCTGGCTGACCCGAGCCTCCTGGCTGTTTTCTCTGCTGTCAACGTCCAAGGAATCAGAGACCATCGTAAGCAAGTGACAACCAGCACCAGCTTCCTTTTACTGTATAATGTTATCCTCAACTCACCAGGCTGAAGCCCGGGAAGTCACCGCGGGTTACCACCCCCAGATTCAGGCCATCATTCCTGCTGACTCCATGTCCCCTTCACATGCCCCTGCTCCGTGATGTGGGGCATTTTCCAGTGGATTTTGACACTTGGAAGGGCATGTCTAGTGGCTGCCAGTTTGTCCCAGGAGATGGAGCTCTCTAGCCTGGACTTGACCGTTTCGGCGTGCACAGACCACTCCCCGATCCTAGTGGCTCAAAATAACCGTTTCCTTTTTAAATTTTTATTTATATTTATTGAAGTACAGTGGATGTACAATATTATATAAGGTACAGGTATACAGTGTAGCGATTCACAAGTTTTAAACATTATACTCCATTTGTAGGTGTTATGAAATATTGGCTATGTTCCCCATGCTGTACGTATATCCTTGTAGCTTATTTATTTTATGCATAATAGTTTGTACCTCTTAATCCCCTCCCCCATCTTGCCCCTCCCCCTTCCCTCTCCTCACTGGGAACCACTGGTTTGTTCTCTCCACCTGTGAATTGGCTTCTTTTTTGTTATATTCACTAGTTTGTTGCATTTTTTAGATTCCACATATAAGTGATATCCTATAGTATTGGTCTTTGTCTGGCTTATTTCACGAAGTATAATCATCTCTAGGTCCATCCACGTTGCTGCAAACGGCATTATTTCATTGTTTTTTTTATGGCTGAGTCGTATTCCATTGTATATACGTACCACATCTTCTTTATCCACTCCTCTGTCTTTGGACACTTAGGTGGTTCCCATGTCTTGGCTATTGTAAACAGTGCTGGTATCAAAATAACCATTTTGCTTGCATTTTGGGCAGTCATCACTCTGGTCCTCCCATGGGGTTGCACCTGGGCCGCCATTGTCTGACGGGTCAACCAGGGCCAGATGTCCAGGGTGGCTTTCTCCTGTGGCGGGAAACTGGTCCTGCCTGTTGCCTGACCTCAGCTGAGCTGGTCGACCAGATCCCCACGTGTGGTCTCCTCACCAAAATAGTGATCTTAGAACTGCCAGCCTTCTCTAGTGAAGCTGGCTGTGCCCAGAAAGACAGAATTCTGAAAAGCGGAAGCTCCGGGGTCTTTCTGAGCATGCCCTTGGACGTTGTATGACATTGTCACTGCCACTGCGTTCGACTCATGACAGCAAAGTTCATGAGGCTGCCAGGATTTGAGGAATGCAATACAGACTCCGTCTCCTGAGGAAACAGGTGTCAAACGAATGTGCAGGCTGGTTGTCCAGCTGCTTGGAGGCTGCTGTCCCTTTCAACCAGCCTCACATCAGCTGAGTGCCCTGGATGCACGGGTCTGTCCTGCGCTGAGAGCTGCCTGCGCTGCAGGCACTGACAGAGCTCATTGATCCAGCTCCGTCCCACTAACTGAGGCAATCATGGAAACGTATCACCAGGGAAGTGTGTGCGTTTTCTCTAAATGCCAGACCTTATGTCCACTTGACAACCAAAAAGCCTGTGTTTCTTCTGGATGACTTCGGAAGGGCACCCTGACATGCTCTTCAGAAACGTTTTTAAAATTAAAAAAAATTTTTAATTTATTTTGGCCATGCCATGTGGCGTGTGGGATCTTAGTTTCCCAACCAGGGATCGAACCCACGTCCCGTGCATTCCAAGGTGGATTCTTTACCGCCGGACCGCCAGGGAAGTCCAGAAACATTTTTTTTAATGTTTTATCTATTTATTTATTTTTATACTTATTTTTGGCTGTGTTGGGTCTTCGTTTCTGTGCGAGGGCTTTCTCTAGTTGTGGCAAGTGGGGGACACTCATCGCGGTGCACGGGCCTCTCATTATCGCGGCCTCTCTTGTTGCGGAGCACAGGCTCCAGACGCGCAGGCTCAGTAGTTGTGGCTCACGGGCCCAGCTGCTCCACGGCACGTGGGATCCTCCCAGACCAGGGCTTGAACCCGTGTTCCCTGCATTGGCAGGCAGATTCTCAACCACTGCGCCACCAGGGAAGCCCCCAACATTTTTTTATACCTTACTTTTTATTGACCACAAGACATTTTAGAATATTTTTGAGCCTAATATCATATAATCTCAACAAATTCATTTGACTGTGAAAGTCGTAACAAAGTGTCTCATCTCAGAATGACACAAGTTTAGAGACCAGGCATGCTGGGGAATATAGGTCTGTAGCTGAGGAAACCTATTTTTGGTTACATAGTGGTCCTGGGGAAAAAGAGAATCATAGGGTTTAGAGTTAAAATAATGGATTTTAATCCTGTAGTAACCTAAATGGGAAAAGAATTTGAAAAAGAATAGATACGCATATATGTATCACTGAATCACTTTGCTGTACACCTGAAACCAACACAACATTGTTAATCAACTGTGCCCCAATATAAAAGTTAAAAATAAAAAAATAAAATCATCCTTTGACCTAAACAAAAAAAAAGGATTTTTAGTTCTAATTCTATAATTTACTGGCTGTGTGAACTTTGCCAAGCCACTTGACTTTTTGTTGTTTTAAATTTATTAAATTTATTTATTTATGGCTGTGTTGGGTCTTCGTTTCTGTGCGAGGGCTTTCTCTAGTTGCGGCGAGCGGGGGCCACTCTTCATCGCGGTGCGCGGGCCTCTCACTATCGCGGCCTCTCTTGTTGCGGAGCACAGGCTCCAGACGCGCAGGCTCAGTAGTTGTGGCTCACGGGCCCAGTTGCTCCGCGGCATGTGGGATCCTCCCCGACCAGGGCTCGAACCCGTGTCCCCTGCACTGGCAGGCAGATTCTCAACCACTGCACCACCAGGGAAGCCCGACTTTTTGTTGTTTTAATGGAAAGGCATTTTATTTTAAATATAGCTGTGTGAACCTGTCAGTCCCAAACTCCCAATCTGTTTTGTTCATCGAATTTTAGCGGCTGTAGGTATATTTGAACACACACTCCGTTGAGTGCCTAAGACACGTGTAGCTGGTTTTTCTCGTGTCTGTGGCCTCTGTCCATGCGGTGCTGTACTCATGATGTTTGACAGTCATCAGCGCAGGGGATAAAGTTTCAACATCCTGGAGGTTTCTGGGGAGAGCTGGGTGTGGAGGGAAGAGGCGAGTGTGGCCAGGGCGCATGTGAGGGTGAGACACCGCACACCTGAACTCCCCGTCTTCTCGTTTCTGCGTCTGGAGCCCCGTCTCCCGTCTCGGTTCCTCTTCCATCCTTGTCTGTGGAAGCTGCCATCAGCCTGCAGCCTCCCTACAGCTTTGTGTTTGAAACGTGACCACCTTGCGACGCCCAGAGCACTTGGCCGGCGCTGTGAAAGCCAGAGCCTGAATCAGGTGTTTTCTTTGCCTCAGGAACCTCAGAACCTGCAGTGGGGATGTATGGGGTCCTGAAACCCAGGGTGGATCCTACCTGGGACCTGAGTGTGGAGGGACATGCAGTGTGGCCTGTGTGGCCCGGGAGGGGCCTCACAGTGCAGCTGGGAAAACTGTCCACAGACACAGTTACTCAGACACGAATGCATGTACGGAGAATGACATGTAGAAACGTATACACGGGCACATACAAATATATATATATACACACACACATATACAAATACAAAATATATACATGTAGAAATACACATCCATATAAAATACACACACATCAACAAACACATAGACATACAAATGCATATACGGAGAATGACATGTAGAAATGCATACAAGGGCACATACAAATATGTATATATATACATATATACAAATATAAAATATATACATATAGAAATACACATCCATATAAAATACACACACATCAACAAACACATAGACATGCAAATGCATATACGGAGAATTACATGTAGAAATACATACAAAGGCACATACAAATATATATATATATATATATATATACATGCACACATATACAAATACAAAATATATACACATAGAAATACACATCCATATAAAATACACACACATCAACAAACATACACATATACAAATGCATATACGGAGAATTACATGTAGAAATGCATACAAGGGCACATACAAATATGTATATATATACATATATACAAATATAAAATATATACATATAGAAATACACATCCATATAAAATACACAACAAACACATACACATATACAAATGCATATTCAGAGAATTACATACAGAATTGCATATACCTGCAAATGCAAATATACGTACATTATACAAATACAAAGTATATACATGTAGAAATACACATCCATATAAAATACACACACATCAACAAACACATACACGTATACAAATGCATATGTGGAGAATTACATGTAGAAATGCATACACAGGCACATACAAATATATATATATATATATACACATACACACATATACAAATACAAAATATACACATATAGAAATACACATCGATATAAAATACACATCAACAAACATGTATACAAATGCATATATAGAGAATTACATATAAAATCGCATACACAGGCACATACAAATATATATATATATACACACACACATATACAACTACATACATATAGAAATACACATCCATATAAAATACACATCAACAAACACATATACAGATGCATACATGGAGAATTACATGTAGACATGCATACACAGGTACATACAAATATATATGTATACATATACGAATACATCCATATAAAATACACACACATCAACAAACACATACACATATACAAATGCATATACAGAGAATTACATGTAGAAATGCATATACAGCCGCATACAAATGTACATATACATATGCAAATACAAATATGTCTATACATCCATGTAAACAAACATATCAATACAAACATAAACATATACACATATGCAAATGCATATACCCAGAGAAGTGTATACACATGCAAGTACAAACACATGTACATATGCATACAAAAATATATATGCATATGTGCATAAAAATCATACACATATGCAAAACAACTTGAAAATTAAAATATATATGCAAATACAAAAGCCTATGTGGATGAATATAAAACTGTAAATACACGTATGCATGCATTGCACATAAACACACGTGCAAATGCATAGTTGACTGTGAACAGTTACACATAGGCAAATAACTCTGCTCATATACTTACAAATATGTACACATACACACATGCATATGCATGTGTTATATGCAAATGCAGGCATTCATGCAAGTACATATACATGTACATCTGCAATGCAAATTCATAGACATGCATATACAATATATGCAAAAGAAAACACATGTATAAGTTGATAGGCATTTATAAACATGTGCATGCAAATACACACACAGATACACATACAAACGCATAAACATGTATGTGTATAAATGTGTGCATGTGCACGTGTCCAAATACATATAAACACATACACGATACACGTATGTATACACAGACATATACAAATGCATCTAGAATAAGCATACGAATACACACAGAATTACATGCACGAATAAAATGCACACACACACACAGGCAGGCAGTACGCACACACACCTAGACACACACATAGAGAAACACACGTGCAAGCCTGCTGGCTGCTCTAGGAGATGGAACCATATGGGCCGGGCATGTGTTCTGCCCATCACCTGTGTGCTGGCCTCTGTGGGAGGGACTTAGGGACAGGGATTTAGATGACCTTTGCCCCCCACTGGAGGGCAGGCCTGGGTGTCCCAAACTGACGGGTAGAATGCACGGAGCCCCAGGACATGCTTCACAAATGTGTTTATGGGCCAATGGCTGACAGGCCGGCTGGGGCCTGCAGTGGGGACGTTCCCCAAAGGGCACCTGAGGGATGAATTCACTTCTGGGGTTCACCTGAATGAGGGGCTGCCGTGGCAACGTGAGTTTGGGGAACAGGGCTCTGTCCACCCGCCTGTGGACCATAGGACAGCGTCACCCCCCAGTGTCCCAGCTGTGCTGCCCACGCCTCAGACCAGGCCCCTGGCATCTGCGGATGGCTGTTCCCATCCCATCCAGAAGAGTGACTGGCCTGGGGGACACTGTTGGGTGACTCAGGACAGTCTCACTTTCTGGGGGGTCCTGCTGTTTTGTCATCATTTACAAGCTTGGGACATCGAAGGGCAGAGTTTGAGAGCAGGAAGGGGTCTTGTTGGTCTTTTGGCATCTTCCCCACCGTGTACAGAGCAGGAAACTGAGGCAGGAAGGTGGGGCAGCAGCCAGGACCAGAGCCACCCTCCTGGCGCTGGGCAGGTACCCCATCCACCTGGGGGGCAGCGCCGCCATCCCATCCCACCTCCTCCCCTCCCATCTCGTCTCATCCCATGTCATCCAAACCATCTCATCTCCTCCCATCCCACCTCATCCCATCCCCTCCCATCCTATCCCATCCCATCCCATCCCCTCCCCTCCCATCCCATCCCATCTCATCTCATCTCATCCCATGTCATCCAAACCATCTCATCTCCTCCCATCTCATCCCATCTCATCCCATCCCATCCCATCCCATCCCATCCCATCCCATCCCATCCTCATCCCATCCTCATCCCATCCTCATCCCATCCTCATCCCATCCTCATCCCAACCTCATCCCAACCCATCCCATGTTATCCAAACCATCTCATCTCCTCCCATCCCATCCCATCCCATCCCATCCCATCCCATCCCATCCTACCCCACCCCACCTCATCTCCTCCCATCCCATCCCATCCTCATCCCACTTCATCTCCTCCCATCCCACCTCCTCCCACCTCATCTCCTCCCATCCCATCTCATCTTATCCCATGTTATCCAAACCATCTCATCTCCCATCCCATCTCTTCTCATCCCACCCCATCCCATCTCCTCCCATCCCACCCCGCCTCATCCCATCCCATCCTCATCCCACCTAATCTCATCTCTTCCTCATCTCACCTTATCCCACCTCATCTCCTCCCATCCCATCCCATCTCATCTCAAGCCATGTTATCCAAACCATCTCATTTCCTCCCATCCCACCTCATTCCATCCCACCTCATTCCATCCCACCTCATTCCATCCCGTCCTCATCCCATCCTACTTCATCCCATCTCATCTCTTCTCATCCCACCCCATCCCATCTCCTCCCATCCTCATCCCGTCTCATCCCATCTCATCCCATCTCATCCCATCCCATCTCATCCCATCCTATCTCATCCCATCCTCATCCCATCTCATCCCATCTCATCCCATCTCATCCCATCCTCATCCCATCCTCATCCCATCTCATCCCATCTCACCATCCCTGACCCTCCTCTGTCCCCAGCTGGTGTAATGATGGTGCCGCAGAGGACCACCGAGGACGGCTTTGAGGAGCACTTTGGTGTGAACTACCTGGGGCACTTCCTGTTGACCAACCTCCTCCTGGACACCCTGCGGGAGTCGGGCGCCCCCGGCCGCAGCGCGAGGGTGGTGACCGTGTCCTCGGCCACACACTACGTCGGGGAACTGAAATTGGACGACCTTCAGAGCAGGTGGGTGCTGGTTGCCAGGGGTCTCGGGTGCTGCCAGGGCGGTCAGGGTGACCCGTCACCACGACGCACTGGCCAGGGTGCTTGTCCCAGGTGATGGCGGTTCACACCCCCAAACGTTTGTCAATCAACCTGTCTCGAGGTGAAAGCTGTGTTGACTAAGACAGGCAGACCTGGGAGATGCTGCGGGTTTGGTTCCAGACCACAGCAGTGAAGCAAATATTGCAATGAAGCAAGTCACACAAATTTTTTTGCTTCCGAGTGCATCTAAAAGTCATGCTTACACTAGACTGTAGTCTAGTAAGTGTGCAATAGCATCATGTCTATAAAAACAACATACACACCTTCATTAAAAAACACCTTACTGCTAAAAAATGCTAACCGTCCTCTGAGCGTACAGTCAGTCATAATCTTTTTGCAGTAGTAACATCAAAGATCCCTGATCAGAGATCACTGTAACAAATATAATAATAATGGAAAAGTTTAAAATACCGCGAGAATGACCAAAATGTGACACAGAGGCACAAAGCAAGCACATGATGTTGGAAAAATGGCGTCAATAGACTTACTCCACGCGGGGCAGCCCCAGACCTTCAATGTGTAAAAATATGCAATATCCGTGAAGCGCAGTAAAGTGAGGTCTGCCCGTATTAATAATTGTTAGCTAACTGGCACTCACACATCCATATCCGTCTATTTATATTTATGCTTTGAGGTAAATCCTATTATTATCCTCATTTTACACTTGAGGAAACTGAGAAGCATATATATATATATTTTTTTTAAATTTTTATTTATTATTTTATTTATTATTTATTTATTTTTTTGGCTGTGTTGGGTCTCCGTTTCTGTGCGAGGGCTTTCTCTAGTTACGGCAAGCGGGGGCCACTCTTCATCGCGGTGTGCGGGCCTCTCACTATCGCGGCCTCTCTTGTTGCGGAGCACAGGCTCCAGACGCGCAGGCTCAGTAGTTGTGGCTCACGGGCCCAGTTGCTCCGCGGCATGTGGGATCCTCCCAGACCAGGGCTCGAACCCGTGTCCCCTGCATTGGCAGGCAGATTCTCAACCACTGCGCCACCAGGGAAGCCCCGAGAAGCATATATTTTAAAAAATGTATTTAATTGAAGTATAGTTGATTTACAATGTTGTGTTCATTTCTGGTGTACAGCAAAGTGATTCCGTTATACATATACGTACTTTTTTTCCGCATTCTTTTCCATGATGGTTTATCCCAGCATATTGAGTAGAGTTCCCTGTGCTCTACAGTAGGACCTTGTTGATTATCTATTTTATATATATTAGCGTGTATATTTTAATCCCAAACTCTCAGTCCTTCCCTCCCCCACCCCCTCTCTGTTGGCTACCACGAGTCTATTCTCTGTGTCTGTGAGTCTGTTTCTGTTTGGTAGATAAGTTCCTGTGTGTCATATTTTAGATGCCACATATAAGTGCTATCCTGCGCTATTTGTCTGTCTCAGACGTCTGGTCTCCAGGACTGGGAGAGGTTGAAGGCCTGTTGCTTTCAGCCCCCAGTTTGTGGGTCACCTGTGCTGGGGCTGTAGGAGACCTTCAGGGTGTGTGGGTCTCGTGGAGGACCAGCCCCGTGGCCTCTGAGCCGGGCCAGGATGGGGTGTCATGGACGCTCTGGGGTCCTGATGGAGTTAACGGGCTGACTTCATTCCCTGCCGTTTCTGAGTTTTCCCCATTTATTTCTCAGCACGTAGGTGTGTGTAGCCCTTTAGCCAGCCCGGGGCTTTCTGCACGGGGCGTGCATAGCAAGGAAGAAAATGCAAAGGACCCTGAGCCTGGAGAGATTTTAGTGTCGCCTCAAGCACTCACGCAGCAGTGCGCCTGCTTCTCCCCCTGGGCTCAACACCCTGTGTTTTAACTCCTGGGGTCCAGTCATCCCTCAAAGGGGCGTCTTTGGACGGAGTGGTTCTCTCATCGGCATGGGTCCAGGCTCAGGGTCTGCAGACGGTATAGGATCGCCAAGTGTTTCCTGCATCTGATGGGGGGCATGACTCCACACGGCTCGAAAAAAACAGCATCGTGACAAGGGTACCCGTGTACGGGGTGGGGTGCTTCTTTCAGGAATATTCTTGTCTTTTTCTCCTTTGAATACGGGTGTAGAAACATGCAAGAGAGAACGCAGGTGTGTGCACCCGTTGCTTCCTTTTTCTAAAATGAAGCTTTTTATGGCATCGCACAAAACTCTGACATTTGCAGAGAAGTAATCTCATGGCCCGCAGGAGTGAGTGTGTCAGGAAGTGGTGACAACTGCCCTCCTGTATTTGTTTACATTTTTCTATGTCAAATCACATCAAAGGCATCTCGTTGTATCATCTTTTTCCCTAAATGGTTATCCAAAGGGGATGAGACCATTTAGGACCGTGGTTTTCAAGGTGGGGTCCCCAGATCAGCAACATCTGTATCACCTGAGAAGTGATAGATGATACAGGTAGATGCTCAGACCACACCCTCCCAACCTGTGAAATCAAAACTCTGGGGGTGGGAAAATAATCTGAAAAAATGTATGTACGTATACACACACATATATATATACACATATATATAACTGAATCACTTTGTAGTACACCTGAAACTACCACAATACTGTAAATCTTACTATGTATAAAATAGATAACTAATGAGAACCTACTGTATAGTACAGGGAACTCTCTACTCACTGCTCTGCGGTGACCTGAATGGGAAGGACATCCAAAAAAGGGGACATAAGTATACGTAGAGCCGATTCATTTTGCTGTACAGCAGAAACTAACACAGTATTGTAAAGCAACTCTACTCCAATAAAAATTGCTTAAAAAGACAATAAAAAGGTATTTCCTAGCAACCTGCCCCCTCCAAGTAAATTTTATATATACCTTATAGTGTATATTTTACTTCAGACCATGCCAAATATAGCCTTTTAATTCTATAATAAACATACAGAAAATTACCTTTAAAAAACCCAGAAGAGCCCCACTCACTCTTGTTCCATTTTAAAGGCTTGACAATAGACTGTTAAAATGTTAAAACTGTGTTAAAAACAAAACAACTCAGGGTGTGGGGCCAGGCATTGGGAATTTTAACACACCCTCTGAGGGGCTCTTAATGCATGCTGACATTTGAGAACCACTTGGGTTGAAAACATGCTGCCTTTTGGGGTAAAAAAAAAAAAAAAAAGGGTGAATTCTTGTCTCGCACCTGATGTAAACACCGCTGGTGATGACGGTTAATTGCCAAGATTGATTTGCTGGCTTGGATAAGGAACGTTCTTGTCAAGCATAAATCACTTGTAAAAGCATAAAGTGTTCCAAACCCAGGTGGGTTGTTACACACAAGAGGGCTTGTCACCTCTGCCCAGCTGCACTCAGTCCCTCCTACAGAAGAAATTCCAATGGAAGAGGTGGGCAGAATCTCTGGAAATGTGTAGTCAATGAACAAGACTCGTGATGTAGTGGATAGCTTTGTTTAAAAAAAAAAAAAAGTTATATTTAGGGGGAAGAGGGTGAAAAAGCTATATACAATTTAAGTAAAAATTTATATATTTAATATATTTAATACTTGTATATCTATAATATTTAATTATATATAATATGTAAATGATATAAAATATATCACTTGCAATATTTATGTAATTATGCAATTATATGTTTATAATTTACATATATGTGAGAGGGAGAGAGAGACTGACTTTTTTTTAAAGGTATCAACTGTGCACAAAGCTCTGTTACATCTTTTTTAAAAAATTGCCACACAATATTATATAATATATAAGTTACAGGTGTACAACAGAGTGATTCACAATTTTTTAAGATTCTATTCCATTTACAGTTATTATAAAATATTGGCTATATTCCCTGTGCTGTACAGTATATCCTTGTAGCTTATTTTATTTTATTTTATTTTTAAAATTATTTTTTTTTGGCCACACCATGTGGCTTGTGGGATCCTAGTTCTCTGACCAGGGATCGAACCCACACCCCCTGCAGCTGAAGCACAGAGTCTTAACCACTGGACTGCCAGGGAAGTCCCCTTGTAGCTTATTTTATACATAATAGTTGATATCTCTTACTTCCCTCCCCCTCTATTGCCCCTCCCCTATATGGCCACTCCCCTCTATTGCCCATCCCCCTATATTACCCCTCCCCTATATTGCCCCTCCCCCTTCCCGCTCCCCACTAGAGTTGGACTTGTTTTCAGAAACTACCTCCCATGCTTGGAGGGGCTGACAAGGTCGACCAGCGGGCCAGAGATTCAGGGAAGCGGTGACGTTTGCAGTCTTGAACCTAAAGACTAGGTGACTTAGGTAGAATTTCTGTGCTGTGATGTTTGAGGCCAGATCCCTTCTTCTTTTGGGGGAACCTCATTCTCTTCCCCTGAATGCCTTCACCTGATAGGACAAGGCCCACCCACATGGCCGAGGTTCACCTGCTTTACACGCAGGCTACTGGTTTCGTGGTTCATCTCCTCTGAAAAATACCTTCCTGGCATCATCTAGACTGACATTGGACCAAACACTTGAGCGTGGACATGTGAAATGAACCGTCAGGGGCACAGATGTGGGCAAGGCATTCTGTAGGTGACGCACCGTGGTGTCCGGGAGACGGGTCTGCCCACTACCCACCCTGCACCCTGACTTGTCTCCGTGCTCAGCCTCCTGCGCCCACGGGCACCTCGGGACCCAAGGGACCCTCTGGGGGGGTTGCGTCAGAGGTGCCCCAGCTTCACGCCAGCCCTGAGGGTGACCGCATGGGAAGACCCCTCTGCATCTCTCCTGGGGGCAGCTCCTCCTGCTTATCCTTGGACCCTCCCCTCTTAATGCAGGCAGCCGTTTCCTGGGCTGCCCTCAGCTACAGAAAGAAAGAAAATGGTACCCTCCTACCTCCTCTCCTCGGACCCAAACCAAAGCGAGTCCCCCATCTTGACTCTTGACCTCGGAAGAGATCAAGGGATTAAGATTTGCTCTTAATGGCAAAGTTAACAGAACCCTCTGGATGCAGGAGTGGCTACGTCCTGTGTCACCAACCGAGGTGCTTCTTTGGGTACAAGTGCTGCGTGTCCCTGGGTCTTGTGGCTCTGTCCACAAAGGCCCAGCTGCAGACCAGGGCTCAGAGTGGACTTTCGTAGCGTTCCTCACAAGCACACTGTCCTCATGGCTTCCTCTCCCCCCAAGAAGCTTACATCTTAGGGCTTACTTCCTCTGAACGTAGAAAAGTCTCCTTGTTTTTATTGGCTTTCTCTCTTCTCTATTCTTCAGTGGAGCAAATCAGCGAAGTCCACATTTTTATGGTTTGTACCAAGTAACTTTTGCTTTTTTCTTTTTTGGCCACGCCGTGTGGCTTGCGGGATCTTAGTTCCCTGACCAGGCATCACACCCAGGCCACGGCAATGAAAGTGCCAAGTCCTAACCACTGGACCGCCAATTCCCAAGTCACTGTTGCTTTTGTAAAACAGTGGTTACTGTATGAGTTTCCTTGGGCGGCCGTGACAAAGGACCAGAAATTTGGGTACCATAGAACGACGGAAAGTTATTGTCTTACGGTCCTGGAGACTGGAAGTCCAAGATAAGGTTGCCTGGTTAGGCAGGGTGGGTCCCTCGTGGAGGCCCTGGGAGGAACCCACCCAGGCTCAGTCTCTTCCAGGCTTCTCTCCAACCTCTGGAGTTTGCTGTATGGCATGAGTCATATTGGATTGTAGCCCACCCAAACAACCTCATTTTAACTTGATCACCTCTGCAAAGACCCTGTTTCCAAGGAAGGCCCTATTCTGAGGTCCTGGGGGTTAGGACTCCAACAGAACCTCTTCTGTTATGGGAAGAGGGGGGAAGCAATTCAGCCCACAGCACGCACCATTGGTCCCTCCCCAATGGATAGATCCTTAACCTTTAAAGCTCACGTTATTTCAGCCTGACCTTGCTTGGGAGACACAATAATCATTGACACGTTATAGGCATGGCCCTGTCTTGTCGTGAAAATAGCCGTCTTGGTTTGAGTTTCCCAAACTTATTTAACTCTGGGGCAGTTTTTCACTATTTTATTCATAAGTACGTCTTCACATCCTCGTGTATCGTTGGTTGTGGCACCTCTGTGGTGAGATGTCATGTTATAAATATGCTGTCCTGCATTGACGTGGTTTTCACTAAACATCTAGCATGTTCAGCGTGTGTCCTGGGACCCCTTACAGGCAGCCGGCACCCTTGCCGTGCTTCTGTGACCAACTCTAGCAGGTGTTTGGATGAGGCTGGAGTTCACAGGGGGCCCTGCCACATCCTGGGCTGTCTCTGCCGATTTCCCTTCGTGGAAGGACAGAGGCTCTTCTTAGCTCACGATATTTTCAGAGGTCCTGGTGGGTGGTCTCTCTTTCCATCTTCCTCTGTCATGTTAAACCTAGGACACCAAGGCAGAATGCAAGGCAGTTGTTTGTCTTGTCAAGGGAAAACTTCAGTTTGGAGCTGAGGGATTCTTTACTTACCGACGTACCGGATATGGGTCCTACTTGCAGACTGATCGTTTATCGGGCTCGACCAGCATCCAAAACGCGCCAATTGGAAACTAGGTTATGGGTAGTACGTGGAGTTTCCATAATTGTGTTTGCCATGTGCTGATGTGTTACTGTCTCAGAATCGAACTTTTAAGGGAAGCTATTGGGACTTACTCATATGAAGTGAACATCACACAGTCAGTTGTCTTACTGGACTGAGCCATCTCACACACACACACACACCACACACACACCACACACACACACACACCACACACACACACACACACACACACACACACACACACACACACACCATGGTGTCCATCAAGGTAATCAATGAAGAGCTCGTTTCTTATCATAAACTGTCCAGGCCGGTTGGTTTTTTCTGATCTCCAACGGCAAGAGGGGAATAATGTTTTCTATAATACGCCGAAAACACAGACGTCAGATACCCTTAATCATATCCACATTCAGGGTCACGTGTGTTTCACTGGGGTTTTCCTTCAACAGGAAAGCTCAGTGAATTAATGGTTTTCAAGATATTGTCTTATAAATCCCATAGTCATAGACACGATTTCCCATGGGACTGAGGGAGTTCAGGAAATGGACTCCTCGTGAGACACTTAAAATAATGCAAAATGGTTTTCTAGGACAGGTGGGTGATAGTTTACCTGTGGGCAGTGGAGAGCAGTGCTCAGGAGGGACCTTGGCCACTGGTGTGGAAGTAGTTAAAAACTCAATGGCTCTGAGTAGAAAGCATATGGATTAATACGGTGTAGGTCAAAGATGGTGGAAAGCCAGTGAGAAAAGCCATCTTTAAGGTAGGATGGAATATATATATACACACAGACACACACAAACATATATATATACACATACCCACACATATACGTATATGGGTGTATATATATATATAGACACACATATATAGACACAAACATATATGTATATATGAATATGTATACACATATAGAGACACATATAGACACACATATACATATATATGAGTATATATAGGTACATATATAGACACACATATGTATATATGAATATATATATAGACATGTACATATATACGAATAAATATATGAGTATATATATAGACACATACACACATCTATGTATATATGAGTATATATACACATATATAGATGCACACATATATGTATATATGAGTATATATACACATGTGTGTATGTGTGTATACACATATGTCTACACACATTCATATACATATATGTGTATATGTATATACAAATACATATACACACTCATGCAGTGTGATCGATGGCCATTTCTTGGTGGGGAAGAATACTGTGAAATCACTATGGAATTGATTTTCAATTCTTCTTTGAGCTTTGTAATTTTTTTACAACCCATATATATTTCTTTTATAATAATGAAAAATTAATATTATCCTTAAAAAGTTCTCCCAAGGTATACCTTTGGTCCTACTGAAGGGGACCAGAACATGCCAGCCCCAAATGCACCTCTTTGATACATGGGATCTTTTGAGCTAAAGGCAATTGAGAACAAGCAGACCCAGGAAATGCTCTTTACTCCCCCCCACCCCACCCCCAATTGTCTAAAAAATAAAGTATCAATTTACGGTTTTGTAAAGGAAATTTACATTTATCCAGGGATTTTCCATTTGTAGTAATGTCTCCATTCCAGGAAGAGAGCTACTCCTGGAGATGACTCTTTTCACCCGAGAGACTCTTATTTGCATAACAAGACAGTCCTTATTTATATACACACATTTCTTCCCTTCCCATAACTTACCTCCTCCACCCAGAATCCCCAAACCACTTTTCCTTTGTTTACCCTAAGATGGTATATAAGCCTCTATCATCTGGCCACCTCCTTGAATCACATCATTTTGGGAATTCCTATATGTATGCATGTAATTAACACTGTTTTCTCTTGTTAAACTGTCTTTTAGCAGTTTGATTTGCAGGCCCCAGGACAGAACCTAAGAGGATAGAGGGAAAAGAGTTTCCCCCCTACAATACTTTATTAAAATGTAGGTTTTACGTGTGTATATTTTAAAAAGTAGAAATATGTGGGTGTGCATTTATTGTCATAGGCAATAGTAATTTCTTCTTTGATGAGAACTTGAAACCTCATTTCCTTAGCAGAAATGTATGACCTGCTACATTCTTGGCATCTTGCTAAGCATGGGGGCACTAGCGGACCGCGTGCACTTAGCACCTGGTCTCAGGTGGCTCAGTGTAATTACTTCAATGGGTGTAGATCGGCTGTCAGATGAATGCCAGATGCAGACCAAGTACAGTCCTCAATCTTGTAAATGCCACATACTGTTTACATGAAACACAGGTGTCAAAAAAGCCAGTGTCCTCTTCCCAACCAGAAAGCCAAGCTGCTTCAATTTAGGATAGGATTTCCCATCTCTAAGTAATGTTTTCCTAGTTTTTAATCAAGAACCCCTTTGAGAATTATCGAGTCTTTGATTCAATACACAGGTTTGCATATGTTGTGTTCAAAATATCATTCTTCACCTTTCCTTCTCTTGTCTGTAAGGTAGAGAAAGTGATGGGGGTCTGAATATGCCAACTCAAAATATGACAGTTTGACATACAGGTTATTTTGAGCTTCTTGAGAAGCAACAGATGCAGAAGGATGCCTTTCTGGAGCCTCCCTTATCTGACTAAAAGCAGAAACTTGTGAGAAATGAGGACTTCCCAACTCTTTGGGGTTTTCTCTTCTTTTCTATGAAGTTCCCCATACATGTAAAATTAGAAGTAAAATTGGTACACTTCTCTCTTTAATCTGACACGTGGTGGTTTAATTTGCAGGCCTCAGGTACAGAACACAAAAGTACAGGAGAAAAGTTTTTACTCCCGGACAGAAAGGCTACCACAAGACTGTCTCTACTTTTGTT
This sequence comes from Balaenoptera acutorostrata, assembly GCF_949987535.1. Taxonomy (NCBI): domain Eukaryota; kingdom Metazoa; phylum Chordata; class Mammalia; order Artiodactyla; family Balaenopteridae; genus Balaenoptera; species Balaenoptera acutorostrata. Next base: position 1,518,415 of record NC_080085.1, on the reverse strand, counting down.
TCAGATTGACTTTCAAATTAGTTACAAAGTAGTTACATCAATAGATTGTTATTTATTGAAAACAAAGATATATTTTTATGGTTTCTGGTCTACCTTTTGACACCATTCATTACAAAAGCAACGTATTAAAAATCTCATGTTTCGAATCAAGCCACCCAGACATTTCATGAATTTCTTCTACCTCTGCTTAAGTTTGTGGATTGATTCTCCCTTTCAGCTGCCTTCTGTCTGTTAAAATTGCAACAGTCTCTTCATTGTTTTAAACACCAAGTGTCTCTGCCATTCCTCGGGGCTTTATTAATAAACTTTCATGGGGAATCATGTCCTCTCGTGTATCGGCTTTGATTCTTTTCCAGTTCTACTGTGGATGTTTATTTATCTTTAAATCCACCAGGGAACCTCTCCTGAAATTACTTGTACTCTTGATTTTTTTTCCTCCTGTAGAGAAATGTATTGACTTCCCCCCCCCACATAGTATATTTAGAGAATTTCTGTTCTCTCTTCTCCATGCTACGATACAAAACCATAGTTGTATCACTCGTCAGTTTACCCTTGAGGAATCTGCACATTTATGGTTCCCTCTCTTCTTTCTAAATTCAGGGTTCCTGTTCCCTCCCAAACAGCCCTGGTAATTCAGGAGCAAACGCGTGCACGTGATGTCAAAATGGCCCAGTTCCAAGGTGAAAGTTCAGCCTTTCTCTCCCCCCACTTAATAACTCCCTCTTTCCTGGAGCTCTCTCCTCTTCTCGGGGGAAGAGACAGGAGGAATCTGCCAAAAACAAGTATCTTGATGATAATTGGGAGGTTGTCTTGGATCAGGGGAGGGCATCTGGGCTCAGAACTGCGCTATATTTTTGTCTTAATTCCTCCCTCCAACAAAAGATCTGTTTGGAATTCCTTTGGCCAACGCCCTGCGGCAAGCTTGTCAGGTGTCACCCTTGGCTGACTTATTTTGAGTCATCTTTAAGACAGAGGACTTGGGGTTTATTTTCCAGCTTAAACTGCATGGACCCGAGGCCAAACCTCAGGGTTTGCCTGTGGCCTCTTGTGACGAGGGGCTGTGTGATGGGCACACCGTGGGGGCATGCTGATGAGGAAGAAAGATGCTACCCAGAAAACAGCAGGAGGCGGGACCCAGTCCGAAAAGGGGTTCATGTGGTTGTCGCATAGGAACGGATAAGCGCCCATGTATGCAATTTACAGAATTGAGGTTTTTCAGAAAGTCTCACTCGGCAACTAAGCATACGAGGCTTGATTTCTCTGATACCCTTTCTTGTACTGTTTTCTACGTTCTAATATTTCCCTTTTCCTTTTTTTCCCCCCCTTCTTTGCTTTCCTTGGTCATGTTTTCTCAGTTCACTTTTCTGAATCATTTAGTCAATTTAGTTCATTTATTGCAATCTTGTTTTTTTTATTGGCTGCGTTGGGTCTTCGTTGCTGCGTGTGGGCTTTCTCTAGTTGCGGCGAGCAGGGGCTACTCTTTGTTGCAGTGCATGGGCTTCTCATTGCGGTGGCTTCTCTTGTTGCGGAGCACGGGTTCTAGAGTGCGTGGGCTTCAGTAGTTGTGGCTCACAGGCTCTAGAGCGCAGGCTCAGTAGTTGTGCGCACGGGCTTAGTTGCTCCGCAGCACGTGGGATCTTCCTGGACCAGAGCTCAAACCTGTGTCCCCTGCGTTGGCAGGTGGATTCCTAACCACTGCGCCACCAGAGAAGTCCCCATTTATTGCAATTTTTAATTCTTATTTAGGAAGATCCTTTGTCCATTGAATTCCAAAGAGTGTTTTTTTCTGTGTTTCACGCGATGACTCTGATTTCCTTCTTTTCATCTTTGACTGTGTGAAACTCCCACGAGGGTGAATTCCATGGATGGATTTTCTCCCAACTGAGGAGACACCTCTGAGATTGAAAGAGTGAAAGTAACATAGAATATGGGGCACATTCCACCGGAAGAAGGAACTCAGGTGGGGCAGTATTCATATCCCATAAAACTCAGGAAAAGGAACTATGGGCCTGAAGAAAGTGACTAATCCCTAACGAATGAGAAACGATGTGTTTTGCCAGAAAGGCATCCCCGGTTGTCAACATGCTGTGCCCCCCATAACATAATCTGCAACGATAGGAAGCCAAAATTGACAGGCTGCATGTGAGCAGGACATGCGTCAGGGCCTGTTTCCCAAGCGCTGAGCATTCGGAGGGGAGAAAAATGCAGTCAGTTCTCAGAGATGGAGACAATTCTCGTAACACACTTGAACTCATGTGCGTGTGTAGCTGCCCTCAGCCTGTAGCTGGAGATTGCCTCCCGGCCGGGCGAGGGGCCAATCGGGGCCAGATGCCCGCGTTTCACACTCTCTCCCGCTTTGCTTCTGCAGCAAGAGCTACTCGGCGCACGCGGCGTACGCCCAGAGCAAGCTGGCCCTGGTGTTCTTCACGTACCACCTGCAGGCACTGCTGGAGGCCACAGGCAGCCCCGTGACCGCCAACGTGGCCGACCCCGGCGTGGTGGACACCGACCTGTATAGACACGTCTTCTGGGGCACACGGCTCATTAAGAAGCTGTTCGGCTGGTGCTTATTCAAGGTAAGGCTGCGACGGTCGGGCGTGTCGCTGTGGCTTGTGCGCTGCGAGCCCACGTGTGCAGGGTTCGGTTTCGCCTTCCCGAAGCGGCCGGGCTTTCTGTGCTCGTGCCCGGGGGGTCCTCAGGACGATGAGGTCCCATTGCCGAGATAAGCAGCACCGAGGCAGAACCCTCCCCTGTGTATCCACGCGGGTGTTGGCATTTTTTTGCTCTTGTTGTTGTTCGAAAGGAGAAAAGTCGATTTCGGTCAGAGGCCGGCGGCGGGCTTGCTTTGGCTCCCAAAGACCCTGGTCATGCGAGGGTGTCTGACCCGGGGCTGATGGGTCTCAGAGGGTCGTGTCTTGAAAGAACAGGCGGCATCTGGGGCTGTCCTTCTGGTCTCTCCCTGGCCCTGGTTTGCGCGCTCTTGCAGGGCGTTGGAAGGACACGCGTCTGCCTCTAGAAGCGAAAGCCGTGTGTCTTCCCCTCCTGTGTCCGTCCTGTTCGGGAATAATCGTGTGCGCTGCCCGCTTGTGTCTGTGAGGCCCTGTGCGCCGTGTCTCCTTGGACAGCGCTTTGCTTCTCTTTGACTTTTTATTTTCTGTTGGCGTACAGTTGATGAACCATGCGGTGTGAGTTTCAGGGGTACAGCACAGCGATTCAGTTATGCATATGCGTGTGTCCACTCTTTCTCAGATTCTGTTCCCATTTCGGTTGTTACAGAATGCTGAGTAGAGTTCCCTGTGCCCTTCGGCAGGTCCTTGTGGGTTATCCATTCTACCTGTGAGGGTTTGCATCTGCTAACCCCAAACTCCCAATCCATCCCGCCCCCCGACCCTTCCCCCCATAACCATAAGTTCCTTCTCTAAGCCTGTCAGTCTGTTTCTATTTTGTAATTAAGTTCATGTGTGTCATTTTTTTTGATTGCACATATAAGTGATACCACACGGTATTTGTCTCTGTCTGACTTACTTCACTCCGTATGACAATCTCTAGGTCCATCCATGACATTATAGGTTATGGTAAGATAGTGAGTAGAGTTCCCTGTGCTCTACAGTAGGGCCTTGTTGGTTGTCTATTTTATATACAGCCGTGTGGACATGTCAATCCCAATCTCCCAATCCATCCCTCCCCCCGACCCTTCCGCCCATAACTATAAGTTCCTTCTCTAAGCCTGTCAGTCTGTTTCTGTTTTGTAATTAAGTTCGTTTGTGTCACTTTTTTTTGATTGCACATATAAGTGATACCACACGATATTTGTCTCTGTCTGACTTACTTCACTCCGTATGACAATCTCTAGGTCCATCCATGTATCTATATACACATTATAGGTCACTGTGAGATAGTGGGTAGACTTCCCTGTGCTCTACCGTAGGGCCTTGTTGGTTCTCTATTTATATTATATACAGCCGTGTGGACATGTCAGCCCCAGTCCCACCATAGGCCACTTGGAGGACTCATCTGGGTCCCACTGAACCTCAGCAGACCCCTCCCCACGGGGCACCGGGCACGCAGGGCAAAGCACAGCCATGGCCGAACGCCGGGGGGAAGGCGGGCTCCCACAGTACACATGAACCGGACACGGGGGGTGAGGCCGGCAAGTAGGAGGTGGGGGCACACAGAAGGCTTGGTGACACATGCCTCCTGCCGCCACGGCCATGGCTCAGATGATGCCAAGTGAGAAATGGTGAATGCCAGGCCCCCCGAATCCCTCCGATTAAAGGTTCCCCGTGTTTCTGTTTTGGTGTCCCTTCTGCCCCATTTTGCCCACGTAGAGTGAGCCCTGACAATCTAGTATGCAGGGGTCTCTGGGTTTGTTTGTTTTTTTAACGTTCGACTCCATTTATAGTTATTAGAAAATATCAGCGATATTCCCGGTGTTGTACGCTCTGTCCTTGGAGCTTATTTTATGCCTAATAGTCTGTACCTCTGAATCCTCTCCCCCTATGTTGCCCTTTGGGGGATCTGTTTCTTGATCAAACTTCCTTTCTGGTGCAGTTCGGTTGTTATCCGTTTTACCCTGATAAGTGCAATAATCATAAGAAAAATTAACATCCTGTCCGTCACCCTCTGTATGACATACAAGCTAAAAATAATCCTTTATATAAATTTAATCCCCAAGTAACCCGGTGGGGTCCATAAAGACCATGGTTGTCGTTATTTTACTGTCCACACTGGAAGCATAGGGGTGAAATTCCCTACCTGCCCAAGGAGGCCCCGTGCCCCTACACACATTGGTGTTTCTGTGATTATTTCTTGTCTTTCTTTAAAAAATACTGTTTTTTATTTTTGTATTTTTTTTGCTTTTTATTGAAGTGTAGTTGATTTACAACGTTGTGTTAGTTTCAGGTGTAGAGCAAAGTGATTCAGTTATATATATATATTTTATATATATAGAGAGAGGTATATATTCTTTTTCAGATTCGTTTCCATTATAGGTTATTACAAGATAGTGAATATAGTTCCCTGTGCTCTACAGTAGGTCCTTGTTGATTATCTATTTTATATATAGTGGTGTGTATCTGTTAATCCCCAAATCCTAATTTCTCCCTCCCCCCCGTTTCCTCCTTGGTAACCATGAGTTTGTTTTCTATGTCTGAGTATGTTTCTCTTTCATAAATAAGTTCATTTGTATCATTAAAAAAAATTAGATTCCACATATAAGTGATATCATATGGTATGTGTCTTTGTCTCACTTACTTCACTTAGTATGATCATCTCTAGTTGCATCCATGTTGCTGCAAATGGCATTATTTCATTCTTTTTTATGGCTAAGTAATATTCCATTGTATATATGTACATCTTTGTTATCCATTCATCTGTTGATGGGCATTTAGGTTGCTTCCATGACTTGGCTATTGTAAATAGTGCTGCAGTGAACATTGGGGTGCATGTATCTTTTTTTTTTTTTTTTTTTTAAAGGATTTTCTTATTTATTTATTTATTTATTTATTTTTATTTATTTATTTTTGGCTGTGTTGGGTCTTCGGTTCGTGCGAGGGCTTTCTCCAGTTGCGGCAAGCGGGGGCCACTCTTCATCGCGGTGCGGGGACCGCTCTTCATCGCGGTGCGCGGGCCTTTCTCTATCGCGGCCCCTCCCGTCGCGGGGCACAGGCTCCAGACGCGCAGGCTCAGCAATTGTGGCTCACGGGCCCAGCTGCTCCGTGGCATGTGGGATCTTCCCAGACCAGGGCTCGAACCCGTGTCCCCTGCATTAGCAGGCAGATTCTCAACCACTGCGCCACCAGGGAAGCCCCGCATGTATCTTTTTGAATTAGAGTTTTCTCCAGGTATGTGGGATGGCTGGGTCGTATGGTAATTCTATTTTTAGTTTTTTAAGGAACCCGCATACTGTTCTCCACAGTGGCTGCACCAATTTATATTCCCACCAACAGTATAGGAGGGTTCCCTCTTCTCCACACCCTCTCCAGCATTTGTTGTTTGTAGATTTTTTGATGATGGCCATTCTGACGGGTGCGAGGTGATACCTCATTGTGGTTTTGATGTGCATTTCTCTGATAATTAGCGATGTTGAGCATCTTTTCATGTGCCTCTTGGCCATCTGTATGTCTTCTTTGGAGACACGTCTGTTTAGGTCTTCTGTGTGATTATTTCTTTAGGATAAATTCTTAAAAAGGAGTTTGTTTATCTAGAGGCTATGCACATTTAAAATCTGGTACCCAAACTCCCACAACACATTTCTGCTGATAATTTTCTAGTGTTTTGCCCCTAGACCATATGTGGTCTCATTTAACTCTGCATTTTTTTTTCCCGTTAGCAGTAAGATGGTATGTTTACAGGGCAGTGTCTGGCTTCTTGTTAGGATTACGTCTTTCTTTCCTCTGTCCATCACCTTTCAGTGGGAGGTGCTGATCGGCTTCCACAGTCTTGGCGGGTGGACCATATTCATTTCTTCCTCACCACGGGGTTGCAGAGATTAGAAACGATGATCGCTAGAGCCCTGGAGGGGAGGGTGGATGCCATAAATGACAGTGATTGCCCTGAGTTCTCCACCACTGGGCTCTCCTCAGTGCAGCATTTTGGGGCCACCCGTGGAACTCAGATTCTGACAAATATGAATTAACAGTTACAACCAGGCCCCAGCATCCAGCCAACACCAGCTGTAATTACATCTTCGTCAGCAGGCCATCAAAACCCACCTCTCCTGAATCACCCGGTTTCCCTTTGTGGTTCCGTTTGAAATCTACTTTCCCTTTGTGAATGTGACAACTTGTGCGAATTGTTGGCTCTTGTTCTCTGGGGACACTTATCTGTGTGTGTGTGTGTGTGTTGCGGAGGGGAGGTGATGATTCAGGAGAAGCTTTTCTGTATATTAGGGACATAATCACTTGTTTCATCTTCTACGATTGGTCCCCAGAATTCTTGTGCCTTCTGGTCTTAGAGAAAGTACTTTTTTTTGCCAGAATGAGTCAAGGGGTTAACATTTTTTTTTTCTTGTTGTAAATTGTTTTGTTGTTTAACTTTCATGGTTTCTGGGCTGACGTTGTGATTAGAAATCCCCCTCCAGTATTTTTACCTGTGACAACGACTGAATCCTTAGTCAGCCTGGGTGATGTCCGCAGGGGGTGATGTAGGAGGACCACAGGTGCTCATTCCTGTTCAAACTGGGAGCCCTGTGTCCAAGGGCCCATCCTTCTCTGCTGACCGCACACCATGACGGTTACTAAAACCGCCAACCATGACGCTTACTAAAGGTGTTTCCTAAAAACCTTCCCTTGCTTCCGTCTGTTCTGAATTTACTTTTATCTACACCATCACTCTCTTGTCTTACCTTTCCTGACTCTGAACTGATTATCTTTCCAGACTACCTTTTAGATGATTTTGCAAATCGAGAAAAACAGCATCTAGGAGGAGGAGGTCTCCCACATAATCATTTGCTCACATTTTGTACATTTTGGTGGTGGTCATCTTTTCACAACCGATATAATCATCGTAAGAAGACTTAATTTGGGAGGGGGAATTTTTTTTTTATTATTGGAGTATGGTTGCTTTACAATATTGGGTTCGTTTATACTATACAGTAAACGGAATCAGCTATACGTATACATAGATCCCCTGGGAGGGAGGATTTTTAACTTAATTCAGGGAGCCCCAGGATTTCAGACAGCGCTGTCCTCTGTCTGAATATAGGTCATCTCTCGTTTTGACCACGTCTTTCTTGATGCTTGCGATATTGTGGTTTATAATAAGAAATATGTGTACTTGGTCTTTGTCCCCATTTCTGCACAGAGCTCCTAAAACCCTTGGAGTTTCACAAATGTTGAGAGCCTGAAAGGTGTCTCTTGTTATGTTCAAGAGGTGGGCCCTTTGGAACTCACTTAAGGATGGTAGCTGGTTGCCAGGGAAACCAACCAGCGACTAAAGGGTTGGAATTTTCATTCCCACCCCCTGACCTCCCGGGAGGGGGAGAGGGGCTGGGGGTTGAATCCATCACCAATGACCAATAATTTAATCAGTGGTGCCTGTGTCATGAAGCCTCCATAAAACCCCCAAAGGTCAGGGTTCAAATAGTTTCCTAGTTCGTGAACACATGGAGGTACCAGGAAAGTGACAGCCTGGAGGGGGTTTGGGGGTCCCCTGCCCCCTCCCCAGACCTCACCCTCTGCATCTGTCCCATCTGGCTGTTCCTGAGTTATCTGCTTTTATAATAAACCGGCGATCTAGTGAGTAAAATATTTCCTGACTTCTGTGAGCCATTCTAGCAAATTAACTGAACCCAAGGAGGAGTCATGGCAACCTTCCATCTATAGCCGGTTGGTCCGAAGCACAGGTGACCACCTGGCGTCGGAATTGTGGTGGAGGGCGGGGTAGTCCTGTGGGACTGAGCCCTTCACCTGTGGGGTCTGAGGCTACCTCTAGATGTGTCAGAATGGAGTTGAACTGTAGGACACCCAGCTGGAGTCGCAGAATTGCTTGTTGGTCTTGGAAAAGCCACTCTTGGGAACTGGTGATGAAAATCTTAGAGCTTTGCAGAGGTGCCTTGTCAATTCTCCATAAATGCCCATATATTTATTGCATTTATTCCTGATTATTTTATGAAATGCTGATGTTTGTTTCGGTTCTGAATAGGGTTTATTAAAGATATTACAAACTCTGAACACAACAGAATAAGTAAAATATTTAAAAGTCAAAAATAAATGAGCACACGTGTCATCACAGCACCTGCCATGCCGTGCTTTTCTCCAGATGCGATTTCCTTCCTCCCCCGAGACGTAACCCCTATCCCAGGTGTGGTGTTACCCGTTCTCCTGTTTCTCATTACATGGGTGTGTCTCTGAAATTTAATTTTGCATTCTTTCATCCTGACATAAGTAGAGTAATATCTGTGATTTGCTTTCTTTGCACCATAAATTTGTTTCCTGGGGTCGTTATAACAAATGACCACAAATCAGGTGGGTTAAAACCACAGACATTCATCCTTCTCCCGTTCCTGGAGACCAGACGTCTGAGGTCAAGGTGTCCCAGGGCTGCGCTCCCTCCAGAGGCTCCAGGGGAGGGTCCTTCCCGCCTCTTCCAGCTTCTGGGGGCTCCAGGCGTCCCTGGGCTCGTGGCTGCATCCCTCCCGTCTCTGCCTCTCTTCACGTGGCTTCTCCTCTGTGTCTGGGTCTCTCCTCTTCTGTCTCTTAGAAGGACCCTGTCATTGGATGTAGGGCCACCCTCATCCAGGAGGACCACATCTCGGAACCTTCATGGCTGCAAAGACCCCATTTCCAAATACAGTCCTGTTCAGGGACTCGGGCTTCAGCATGTCTTTTGAGGGGTCACAGTTTACCCCAAAGCACTTAGTATTAAATGTTGGAGATCTGCCTGTGCTGATGCACGTAGAAGTAGGTTATTGATTTCCGTCCCTTTGAAGTAGTCCACCTGCACATACATCATGGTTCAGATTCATTCTCAGGGTCAAGGACACTTGGGTTCTTTCCGGTTCTTTCCTGTTACCGCAGCTTTGCCGTGATGGGTCCTCCACAGATCTCCACATCTCACTTCCTCTAGGGAATATCACAGGCAGTGACATTTTAAGGCTAGAAGGTTCTCACACGTTCACGTTTCCTGGGAATTCCATTTGGTTTTCCCAGTGCACAATCCAGGTACTGAGAATTCCCAGTGGTTTACATCTTCATCATATGCGTTAAGTGTTGGACTTTTCAGTCTTTGCCAACCTGGGTCAACTGCCGAGCTCTTCAGTCCTGGAGCGGGAAATGGCATTTGCTGTGTTTTAATTTGCATTTGCATTTCCCGAAATATCCTTGTGGTTGAACGGTCTCCGTGAGATTATTTGGCATCTGGATGCTGGCTTCTGGGAAATGCCTTTTCCCCATCTTTCTAGGGGTTGTTTAGCCTTTCTGTTTTGCATTCATCTCTGTTCTTTATTCTGGCTGCTGATTTGTATCGGTTATGTATGTTGCCAATACTTTTTCCTTTGTATTTTCTGCTTCAAGAACATACAAAAAAGTAATATTGTATGGTTATAACCAAAGATATTGGAACACAGGAGAAAAATATTTTGAAAATGGAGAAACAAAAAGATCCATGTATATCTGTGTGTATATCTACACACACGTACATATACATGCATACATACATATGGAGTATGTAGCATATATCATTTGTGGAATGCACATTGATTTATAACTTCCTAGATGCACATGGTTATGTGGAAGATTATTTATTCAAGGGACATGATTCCTTCCCAAGTAATTTTGATATATTAAGAAATACTGGGCTTCTCTGGTGGTGCACTGGTTCAGAATCCACCAGCAATGCAGGGGACACGGGTTCGAGCTCTGGTCCGGGAAGATCCCACATGCTGCGGAGCAACTAAGCCCGTGCGCCACAACTACTGAGCCTGTGCTCTAGAGCCCGCGAGCCACAACTAGTGAGCCCGCGTGCCACAGCTACTGAAGCCTGTGCGCCTAGAGTCTATGCTCCACAACAAGAGAAGCCACTGCAATGAGAAGCCCGCGCACTGCAAAGAAGAGTACCCCCCGCTCGCTGCAACTAGAGAAAAGCCCGCACGCAGCAACGAAGACCCAACGCAGCCAAAAATGAATGAATGAATGAATGAATTTATAAAAAAAAGAAATAATAAGATTCCAAAATATCTATCACATTATCAGAAGAATCACATTATAACGGCCTCACTGATAACAATGTTCAGTATACTCTGAGCCTGTACTGCCTGTGGTGATGGCTTTATGATTCATTGTATGTGGGAACATGGAAATATAATTTCAAAATATAGGAAAACAATGTTAAAATAAATGTCTATTTCATTTTTTAAAAACAACAAAAAAAGAATAGACAGAAAAGTGATTTTACCAGTTCCATCACTGACATCTTCTACTTTCTAATAGATTTTCAGTCTCAATTTTTTTAAGCCATATGCTTATTTAATCTGCATATATGGATCAGACTGTCTCCTTTGACTGTGTGCTGCTTTTGAAAATGTTCCCATCTACTCTATAGGCAATTAAATAGTAGCTCATGTATAATTTGTCCTGGTAGCTAATTAGTTATTTTGAAGGGAAAACATCTAATGTTTCTCTCTGAAGAATACTTATACCTATTATCATTTGTATATTATACTTTATCATATGCTATGTTGTATATCATTCCTATCTTACTTTTTTTTTAGAATTTATTTATTTTTGGTGGCGTTGGATCTTCGTTGCTGCGTGCGGGCTTTCTCTAGTTGTGGCGAGCGGGGGCTTCTCATTGTGGTGGCTTCTCTTGTTGCAGAGCTCGGGCTCTAGGCACGTGGGCTTCAGTAGTTGTGGTGCGTGGGCTCAGTAGTTGTGGCTTGCGGGCTTAGTTGCTCCGCGGCGTGTGGGGTCTTCCCGGACCAGGGCTCGAACCCATGTCCCTTGCATTGGCAGGCAGATTCTTAACCACTGCACCACCAGGGAAGTCCTCCTATCTTACTTTTTAAAAAATAAAGTATCAGTTTAATTTTATAAAAACCTGACCTGTGGGGCACAGGGTTAGGCAACTATGGGTTGGCTGCATGGTTTTGAGAATAAAGTTTTATTGGCACACATGGCTGCTTTCATGTTACAAAGGCAGAGTTGTTGAGTAGTTACAACAGAGACCAAAAAGCCCACAGAAGTCAAAAGTATTTCTTATCTGGCCGTTTGCAGACAAAGTTGGCTGGCTCTGACCTAGAGAGATGACTGCATTTTAGTTTCCTTTCGCTCCCTTATTTGGGTAGTGTGGATCATACATTCCCTAGAAGGGGTGGTCTTTATTTCTAGAATGATTCTGACCGTCGTGGAGCCTTATTCTGTAATACCCTGTGGGATTCTGTTCCCCAACGACTTCATTGAGCACTTGCTTATTGATATTTATCCCGGAGCTGGAGATCCCCTTTCTGTGCTGTTTTTTGACAAGTGTGGATGGTAAAGTTTTGATGATTTGTTAAAAAAAAAAGGGGGGGGGGGAAGAAAGAAAAGAGAGAGAGAATTAAGAAGCATTTCTGTTTCCCACCCTTTTGCTTCAGAATAGTCTAATTGTCATGAGAAGCTTTTGAAAAGTGGAACGATTCCCTTTGAAAACTCTCAGGGTTTGGGAATTTTCGGAAAAGGAATTCTAAGTCAGCTTTCAAAATGCCTTCAATGCTTATTGCTTGGTTGAGGGTTTCTTCCTCCTCTGTGGTTAGTTCTGGCGGCATTCTCATATCAATAGAATCGTCTGTTTCAAGTTTTAGAATTAATGTGTTGTTACTAAGTCTCTTTCCTCCAGCCCAGGAATGCTCCTGATTCCAGTTGAATGAAATCAGCTACTCCCCTGGGCTCCTTTTAGACCTTCATTAACTCTTTTCAGTTTGCTTTTTCATCAGCTCACCTTTTAGTCTCTCAATTCTCAAGCGAAGGATTTTAAAATTTTTCAAATTTTAAGTTCTTTCGCTAGCAAAACATCCACGCTTGGACATCCTCACTCCCTATTTCTCCAGGAATCCCTCTATATCCCGAGACAGTATGTGTAGTTCTTTCTTTGTGGTCCAACATTGAGGTGAAACTTTCACCTATGAATCATTTTTTAAAAATCTTTTGATCATCACATGCACATTTGGATTTAAAATGTGCAACCACAGGGCACTGAGTAATGGTGCTTTTATATATAAGAGAGCAAATTATGGAAACTGTAGAATTACATAGTGGAAGCCTATTTGTTACCATGGCAATAAAGCAAAAGTGATGTGAGTTGTAAAGAGAAGAAAGCTGTAGGACAATGGCAGCCTCTGATGTCATCTTTATAATGATGATTGTATATCATCATTATACATATTATTTTGTTACACGTACGTGTGTGTGTATGCATTGTGTGAAGTCTGCAAGGAATAGCCCTCAGTCCCTGGGGGGCCGGGGGGGGGGGAGTCTTGAGGATTTATGTGTCTTTATGTCCCTTTATGTCATTTAATGGCATTCTTTTATATCACTCCGAAACCTCTATTCTACACCTTATCAAAAGCCGTGGACTTGATTCCAAATTCAGAGCTGGTCCCCTGGGTAAACTAGTTAGTACCTTGAAAAACCCCAGCAGGTTGATACATTTATAAAGATAAGAGGCTTCATTGGTTCTTTCTACAAGCAAATCAAGACCATTCCATATGTCTGTGCGGTAGGGTCAGGGAAGGTCTTCAGAGGGTGTGCGTGCCCTTCAGGCATCTAGGAAGCAGTTAGTAGCTTCATAAATCAAATCCAGCTCCGATACAGAAAACCTGCATCTCTCAGGCCGTCGGGCCCTTGCATTTGGGGATGTCGTCCTGGTTCCCTCCCCCCGACTCCCTCAAGATCAACGTGTACCACGAAAAAGCACGATTTTCAATGCTGACTGCATCTGGTCCCCTGGTCGGGGCTCCTGTCCAATAAGCCCTTTGAAATTCCCTTTATCAGGTCTCCAATTACAAATGATCACGTCTCCCCTGTGGAATGTGCCCTTGTCAGAATAACATATATGGCTGGCCGTGGTTGGTTCCCTTCACCATGCATCTAAATCTGTCCAGTGAAGACAGGAGATCAGAAAGTCTGGTCCTCGGACGGATGCGCTCAGCGGGTGAGAGGCCTAATTGAGCACCTCAAGGACACACGTCCAGGGAGCTTCCTCTCCCGCCTCTGAGTCCTGAGCTGCTCTGTTGTCGGGGACCGAGCATCCAAATGCAAGCACGCTGTCCCAGCAGCTTAAGACACGTGACACCCCCAGGTGACATTCCATCATGTCGTAGGGACCCACCATCCATGACTCCACGCTCCTTGGAGGTCAGCCTCTCGTCGGAGATGCTGGATGACCCACGGGAAGCCCAAGGTCATCACAGGGGTCCTCATAAGAGAGGTTGGGGGGCTGAGGGTCAGAGAGGGAGAAGTGACGGCGGAAGCAGAGGTCATGGATTCCTGGCTTTGAAGGTGGGACAGAGGACCACGGGCCAGGGGATGCAGGGGCCTCTCAGAGCTGAAAGAGGCAAGGAAACAGCTTCTCCCCGTGACACCTGCAGAAGGAATGCAGCGCTGCCCACACCTGGATGTTCGCCCGGATTCACTGTATGCTTCTGACCTCCTAGAATTTGAAGAAGATGGTAACTTTGCGCTGTTTTGAGCCACGAATTTTGTGATAATTTGCAAGAGCCCCCAGAGGAAATTCATACACTCTCCTCTCTCCTTGGATCTCAAGTGTCCAGACCATCATCTTGTGGCTTTTTAAGCTCAGTGGCTTCAGATCCTGCCTTTCCAGGGCAGGTTGATAAGACTCACCTCTCAGGTGGGTGCCTGCATCACCTGCCTGTGCCGGGCGCTGCCCGAGACACCACGAGGGAATCCTGCATGAAGCATCAGCCCCTCCCATCCTGATGATGCCTTTGACACACGTCTCAGAAACACCCAGATAGCACCCACGACAGGCTGCATGTTGCACAGCACTTCGTAAACGTTGGCGTATTTAATCTGTATTCCAAGACCATGGGGTGGGCACGAATACTGCCCCCAGTTTACCGAGGGGGACATGGAGGGATTTTTTTTTTTTAACATTAGAAACAATTCGGTTTTATGAATGAACATATATTAAAATTCACAGTTTATAGTCGAAATAAAGTCTTTCCAAAATCCACTGTAGGATCCTTGATCAAAGCAAAGATGACAAGCATTCAAGAAACATCCTTGCCCTTCCGATACCGTGATCTGAGGACGGTGCACGGCACGTACCAAGCATGACGGAGTGTGTTTCCTGGGTGCCGTGTGCTGGGAAATGAGTATCGGATTCTGAATAGACGACAAGATGCTCTAAACAGTGCTCCTTCTGGGATAACTAACATCTCCCATGTTCTCTGCACCTTAAGAAAAAAAAATAAAGATCCCATCACCTCAGATGGAATTCCCTAGGAGGCATGGAGCAGGGAGTCAGTCAAGGCGTGATGTCCTTCAGACTGGTGACATCTCCCTGCACAGAGCTGTGAAGACAGTTAATAGGGCATCGGGAGGTATGTCCCAACATCGTACCAGGCAGTGGGTACTCCTGCTTTCTCAGCAATTTTCATGAGCGCTGAAAGGAGGAGGACAGTGCCAATGATCTGCCCTTGCAGTGGACGCAGGACACAAACGGTGCAGCCCTTGGAGGGGGTTGGAGGCTGGGCTAAGGTCCAAGGAGCCTGAACCAGGCTGGGACCATCGGTGATGCAGAAATAGCTCAAGATGAGGGTGGCCATGCTGTCATTTCTCCCTTGTCTGCTGGGTCCCTCATCAGAACCCCAGATCCCCACAAATGGCGTGAGCTACCCCTGTCTCCATTCTCCCCAGGACAACTGGTCCCAGCCCCAATGAGTGTCTTAGACGTTGGGTCTGGATCTCCTCCCAGGACGCCCGATAATGGATGTCAATAGTGATGTTATTACAGATGGCCAGTAGGCACACGAAAAGATGCTCAACATCACTAATTATTAGAGAAATGCAAATCGAAACTACAGTGAGGTATCACCTCACACTGGTCAGAGTGACCATCATTAAAAAGTCTACATGTAACAAATGCTGAAGAGGACGTGGATAAAAAGGAACCCTCCTACCCTGTTGGTAGGAATGTAAATTGGTGCAGCCACTATGGAGAACAGTATGGAGATTCCTCAGAAAACTAAAAATAGAACTACCGTATGATCCAGCAGTCCCACTCCTGGACATGTATCCAGACAAAACTCTAATTCAACAAGATACATGCACCCCAGTGTTCATTGCAGCACTATTTACAAGAGCCAAGACATGGAAACAACCTAAATGTCCATCAACAGATGAATGGGTAAAGAAGGTGTAGTACATATATACAGTGGAATACTACTCAGCCATAAAAAAGAACAAAATAATGGCATTTGCAGCAACATGGATGGACCTGGAGATGATCATACTAAGTGAAGTAAGTCACACAGAGAAAGACAAATACCATCTGATCTCACTTATATGTGGAATCTAAAATATGACACAAATGAACTTAACTACCAAACAGAAACAGACTCACAGACATAGAGAACAGAGTGTGGTTGCCAAGGGGGAGGGCAGGTGGGGGAGGGAAGGATTGGGAGTTTGGGATTAGCAGATGCAACCTCTTGTATATAGGATGGATACACAACAAGGTCCTACTGTAGAGCACAGGGAACTCTATTCAATATCCTGTGATAAACCATCATGGAAAAGAATATGAAAAAAGAAAGTGCCTATATGTGTACAACTGAGTTACTTTGCTGTACAGCAGAAATTAGCACAACATTGTAAATCGACTGTATTTCAAAAAACCCCCACGAAACAGCGATGTTGTAGGATCAGATGCACCCAGCCTCCAGAGCGTCCCGTGTACTGGAGGGCATGGTGGGGTGGACCTGGGGTCTGGTTAGAGGCTGGTGCAGGGGTGCGGGGGTGCAGAGGGGCAGAAGGAGATCGTTTTGAAAACGATTCTAGAGACCACATCACGCGGTCTTGACTGGTTGCCCGTGGAAAGTGAACCAAGAAAGACTCGGGTCATTTGGGGTTTCTGACTCAGGGAAATCGGGGTGCGTGGTGGTGGCTGTCCAGGAAACGGGGGAACCGGCAGGTGGGGATGGAAGGATGATTGACCCTGAGGTGTGTAAGTAGGGTCTCTACCTCTGGATGCCAGCTGGGCTGCCATGAGCATCTGTCTGCAGCTCAGAGGTGCACATGGAATTTGTGGTTGCAAACATGCAGGCAGGAAGGGAGGTGACCCACGAGGCCATGGCCGTGGGTGTGGGTGACGCACCCATCATGACTGATGAGGAAGATGGGGAGGGTTGGAGTCTCTGGGAGAAGCAAGACCTGGCCATTCCGTGCAGCACCTCCCCTCCCTCCTCTCTGCCCCTCATTTTCGTGATTTGTTCATTCTGGATAATACCATCTCCTAAGACTGTTGTGAGCATTGCTGACATAATACATGGGAAAGCATTTGCAACACTGTAAAGCCCTGTATAATTATGTAGTTATAAGGCATTCATGTTCCCCTCTCACCGCACACAGCTCGCGGCTCTGTTATGCACAGTGTAAACCCCACCCTCTGCTCTCTTTCCTTCACTTTATTTTATTTTATTTTATTTCACTTAGTTTTTGTGCGCTTGTACCCAGCCCTCGACCCACCGCCTCTGCTGGTCGTCTGCTCCAGGGGCGCAGGGGCTCTTATCTAAATGATCTTTCTTGGCTTTCTTGGCTTCATGCAGAGAAAAGCTTCAGCTGTAAATACACGTTGGTCTCCCCAGCCCTATGCCCCAGGCCCCCGGCGGGCATCTGTCCTTCAGGGATTCCGAAGCCTCTGATAAAAGTCACCATGTTTCCAATCGGGGTTTGGCTTCACATTTGAGACATCTCTGCTTTCTTTCAAGTCTCCAAGAGGATCTTAGTTTTGTTTTTTTTTTAAGCTGCAGGTAAAATGGGAGATGTTATTTATCCCAGAGGGACCACTGTTCAGAGCATCTTGTTGTCTATTCAGAATCCGACTCTCATTTCCCAGCACACGGCACCCAGGAAACACACTCCGTCATGCTTGGTACGTGCCGTGCACCGTCCTCAGATCACGGTATCAGAAGGACAAGGATGTTTCTTGAATGCTTGTCATCTTTATTTTGATCAAGGATCCTACAGCGGATTTTTGAAACGCATTATTTAGACTGTGAACTGTGAATTTAATATGTGTTCATTCATAAAACTGAATCGTTTTTAATATGTTAAAAAAAAATCCCTGCATGTCCTCCTCTGTAAATTAGAGACTGTATTTGTGTGCACGCCGTGGTGTTGGAATACAGATTAAATGTGCCAACATTTACGAAGTGTTTTCCACTTTCCAGCACGGCCTGGGTGCCACGTGGATGTTTCTGAGATGTGTTTTGAAGGCATCATCAGGAATGGCGGGGCGGGGGGCATGCTTCAGAAGGATTCCCTCGTGGTGTTCAGGGCAGCGCCTGGCATAGGTAAGTGTTGTAGGAGTTTCTGCTGCTCCCACCGAAGCTGCTTGGACCAGTACCATGACCACTTTTGTCTGTTGGGTTCGAGCTCAAAGGGATTTGGGGAAAGGTATGCTGCTTTTTGGATAAGCTGAAGACATCCCCATTTAAATATAGAGTTGGGATGTGTAGTCAACGGCTCGGGAACACTGCAGACTGGGCAGCTTAAACAACAGACATTTGTTTCTCCAGGTTCTGGAGGCTGGGAGTCTGAGATCCCGGCGTGGGCAGATTAGTCCCTGGCGAGGCTGTCTTCCTGGCTTACAGATGCCGCCTTCTTGCCGTGTCCTCACGTGGTGGAGAGGGGGCTCTGGGGCATCTTCCTCTCCTTTAAGGACACTAATCCCATCCTGGGGGCCCCACCCTCATGACCTCATCTAACCCTAATCCTCTCCCAAAGGCTCCATCTCCTCATAGCACCCCGTCGGGGATCAGAGCTTCAGTGTATGAACTCGGGGGTCACGCACATTCCATCCATAGCAGGATGTATGCATTCACTGGACACCTGTTTAAGAAGCATCTCCCACCCGCCATGGACGTTGCTGGTCTCGGGTCCACGTGGCAGAACCTGAGCATCGGGGGCCGGACACCCACACAAACACCTGGCATCCGGGTGAGGAAGCTGAGGCTAACGGAGAGGGGGTGGCTCTAGCAAGGTCTCCTGGGTCACGAGCGGTGATGCAGAAATTGAACCCTGGTCCTGGGACCCGCAGTTCTTTGGTGCCGCTCCCTCCTCCAGAGGATGTAGCTAAATGTCCCAAAGTTAAAGTTGGGCGTGGGAGAGCGTGTGTGTTGTGCATGTGACCGAGTGTATGTGTGTGCCTGCTTATACACACACGTGTGCATCTCAGCGTCTGCCAGACTTCCTTCCTTTCACTCAGGCGTGATGTGTCATCACCCTGATGGGTGAGGGTTAGGACGGTGACATCGGATGTCAGGAAGAAGAAATGCATAAAACCGTCCATTTCGTGAGCTGTCAAAACATTTAGGAATTAAAAAGTACAAATGAAATCTCATCTCCTCTAACTTTATCATCTGCCCAGGGCTTGGAAATGTTCTGCAAATGCTCGGGGGTGGCTGTTTTTAGCCCAGCATCTATCATGTGTTTAAGTGGGATAAGTGGATGAGATTAATTCTCCATGAGATGCATGAGCACGAAGAACAGCTCTTTTCTTTTTTTCTTGTCCTTTTCTATGTCAGAGAACTCCTGGCTGGGCAGGGCTACCCTGGGTGAGTGTGTGTGGGTACATGGGAGTATATGCATGTAAGTGTGAATGTATGTGTGTGCATGTAAATGCATGTGTGTACATGTGAATGTGTGTATGGGTGTATATGTGTGTGTGCATGTGAATGTGTGTGTGTATGGGTGAATGTGTGTGTGTGGATGGATGTATGTGCATGTGAATGTGTGTGTGGATGAGTGTATATGTGTGTGTGCATGTGACTGCATGAGGGTGAATGTGTGTGCATGGGTATATGTGTGTGTGCATGTGACTGTGTGCATGGAGGTATATGTGTGTGCATGTGACTGTGGATGGGTGTATCTGTGTGTGTGCATGTGAATGTGTGCATGTAAATGCATGTGTGTGCATGTGAATGCGTGTGTGTGAATGGGTATATATGTGTGTGTGCATGTGGATGTGTGTGCATGGCAGTATATGTGTGTGCATGTGAATGTGTGTGTGGATGGGTGTATATGTGTGTGCATGTGGCTGTGTGTGTGTGGATGGGTGTATATGTGTGTGTGCATGTGAATGTGTGTGCATGGCAGTATATGTGTGTGCATGTGAATGTGTGTGTGGATGGGTGTATATGTGTGTGCATGTGGCTGTGTGTGTGTGGATGGGTGTATATGTGTGTGTGCATGTGAATGTGTGTGCATGGCAGTATATGTGTGTGCATGTGACTGTGTGTGTGTGGATGGGTGTATATGTGTGTGTGCATGTGACTATGTATGCGTGGGGGTATATGTGTGTGCATGTGACTGTGTGTGCATGTGACTGTGTGTGCATGGGGGTATATGTGTGTGCATGTGAATGTGTGTGTGGATGGGTGTATATGTGTGTGTGCATGTGACTGTGTGTGTGTGGATGGGTGGATATGTGTGTGTGCATGTGACTATGTATGCATGGGGGTATATGTGTGTGCATGTGACTGTGTGTGCATGGGGGTATATGTGTGTGCATGTGACTGTGTGTGTGTGGATGGGTGTATCTGTGTGAGTGCATGTGACTGTGTGTGCATGGGGGTATATGTCTGTGCTTGGAAGTCCCTTTCCTACAGAAACACGATCATCAACAGAATTCCACTGCAGTCCCGTCTCCTGGCAGTAGCTGAATTTTGGGCACAGTGCTGTGTCCGTTGGGGCATCCCAAGCTCATGTCCAGCACAGCACAGGCAGTATCTTCTGAAACTGCCATCCTTGTGTTTTAGTTGGACATGCTGATCACAAGGACTGTTACCCAGACAAGAGGACTTTCAACCTGTGGGGGAAATGGACCCCCAGATAAGGCCCGCTGGAGGACCCAAAAGAAGCAGCCTCTGAAGAGAGGGCTGGACACATCCTAGGGAAATCCCAGGAGCGGGGGAGCCTGCAGCTGCAACAAAGCAGGTCTTTCTGATGGAGGTGACTCACTCTGGGGGGTGAAACGTGGCGGGGGGTTTCTGGGCATGGACCCCTGAATCCTCAGCCTGGGGAACGGCTGACTTACGAGCCAAGCTCGTCCCAGGAGCTGATTGAAGGATGTGTTTGCCAAGGAGGTGTAAGTCCATCCGAACAAGAACGTCTCAGACACCACTAAAGGGAAAACCGGTTCCTCTGTCTTGTAATAACCTATAACGGAAAATCATCTGGAAAATATATGTGTGGGACCCTCCGAGCTCTCACCCTGTGGCCCACGCTCTTCATGTGGCTGTTCCTAATCTGGATTTTATCATAAAAGTGGAATCACGAGGAGATGCCGTCTTGAATTCTGTGAGTCGTTCTTGGAAATCCTCGACCCTGCGGGGGTGCTGGGTACCCCAGTACCTATAGTCAGTGGGTCAGAAGCGCAGGAGGACCCCAGAGACATGTGGTGAGGGCAGTTAAGGAGAACTGAGGCCATAAACACGCAGAGGCTTTGCCAACTCTGGGTGGACAGCCCCAGAATCGAATCCCAGGACACCCAGTTGAGGTGGAAACAGAACACTGGTCATAGCCACTGTCCCAGGAAGACAGGAAAATCCAACATCCATTCCCAGAAAACAGACTCAGGGCACATGTGATGTGCAGGCAGTGTCTCCTATTTAAAATGAGTAAATCCTTTCTTTTTGGAGGATTTTTTGTTTAATACATCTGAAAAGAATTGCATATACAAAAAAACAGATGTGAGAAAGCGTTGGATCAACACTGACGAATTGACAAGGAAGAGGACTTGGGGCTGGTGGAAAAGGTGACCTAAGCATTTTTAAAAGTTGGAAACTGCAACCAAAATAAGATGAAAAAATCCCTATCAACACTTGGGGAGAAAACCCCAAAACACTTAGGAGTCTTCATAAGACTGCGTGTCAAATCAATATGTTTTATACTTTATAACTGACATATAACATTGTATAACTTTATCTCCATAAAAAAGTAGTAGAATCCTGTCTAAAGGAGCTCGTTGCTACAATGAAACGAATGTTTTTTCCTGAAGAGGCAGACTGTTCCCTTCATGACCCCTGACCCCCTCCTGACCCCATGGCCACCCCTTCCCACCCCGTCCCAACACATGAGAACACAGGCTTTCCAATAATGCGTGTTCCTCTCTGCAGACTTTCTTGCAAACCTTCAAGCTCCTCCTGGGAGATGCCCATATGTTTCAGATTGTCCTCGTCGATTCATGTCTTGACCGTAGGGTCCCAGGATCTTGCTTCCTTGAGTATGGGACCCGGTAACATCAAAGGAACAGTTTACCTGGCTGCCCTCAGCAATTTCCCATCTTTGTCATGTTCAGTGTTTTTGGCAGGTGGGTACACAGCCCTCTTGGGAGATCAGGTGGGGAGGTGTTGGTCTTCCAGACAATACCTTCAAAGTCGCAGCTTCTCTGCCTGTCACATGGCTCTGTGGAGTAAAGGAAGCTTTGCCCTTCACTTCTCTTTTTAACCTTCTCCAGCCCGATTGTAAGTGCCGGGGGACATTTGTCATCACGACTTCCGAGATACCCCTTTTGAGCACGTCTGAATCCAGAAAGTGTGACCGTGGGGTTGTTTGCTGGCCTGGGTGTGTACCTGAGGGTCCTACAATGGTACACTCTTAGAGGCACACGAGAAGGACCAGGGTTGGGCGAGTTGAGTGGATTTCCAAAAGTTTGTTACATGCGATGAGCTCCTGAAAAGTCATTGCCATGACAATAAGATGAGGCAATTCTATTGGTTTCTGGATATTGAATCGTAGCCCCAAAGCCCCTCACTTCCCACAAGGTCTGATCCCTTGAACTTCTCCGCCAGGTTCTTTTAATCCACGGGTTCATTTTTTTTTTTTTTTGCAGTTTTTTAAAAATTATGGTTGATTTACAGTGTTTCAGGTGTACAGCAAAGTGATTCAGTTATATATATATATATATATATTCTTTTTCTGATTCTTTTCCATTATAGGTTCTTATAAGATATTGAATATAGTTCCCTGTGCTGTACAGTAGGACCTTGTTGTTTATCTATTTTACATATAATAGTGTGTATCTGTTAGTCCCAAACTCCTAATTTATCCCTCCCCCCGTTTCCCCTTTGGTATCTGTAGCTCTGTTTTCTATGTCTGTGAATCTGTTTGTGTTTCATAAATAAGTTCATTTGTATTATTTTTTAGACTCTGCATATAAGTGATATCATGTGGTATTTGTCTTTGTGTAACTTCACTTAGTATGATCATCTCTAGGTCCATCCATGTTGCTGCAAATGGCATTATTTCATCCTTTTTCATGGCTGAGTAATACTCCAGAACACACACACACACACACACACACACACACACACACACACACACACACACACACACACACACACACACACACACACACACACACACACACACACACACACCAGGGACCAGCTCCCAACCCAAAACACAGGGTGTCTGGCGTTCAAACCTTCCTACTGCCCGAGGTCCACTTTTCTCAATCTCTTCTCAGCCTTTCAAGCTTTTTTTTGAACTTACAGTTCTCCTACTGTAACTCTCCTCACTGCATGGAAACCAGGAAACTTTCTGCTGTCTCGACGTTTCCATCTCAAATTGCTAAATGTCGTGCGCTCAACACAGAGGCCGAACAGTCATGTGCTTTGAGCCAACGAATAAGCATTTCGGTTTCATCAAGCGTTGGCCATACAGCAGAAACGAACACCGCGTTGTAAACCAACGATACTTCAATAAAAATACATTTTTTAAAAAAGAGTTGGAGACCTGAGCATTTACACTGGGGTCGTCACATGCATCTGTCGAAATGGATTCACCCAATGTGGAAATACAACCCACGTGGGTGCACCTTCCTGCACCCACGGAGGCCGGGCTCCCCCAGCCTGTCCGGCCGGGCTTTGTGCCCGAGTCGATGGAACCAGGTTGGAGGTGCTGTGTCTCACCCACAGTGTCTGTGAGCCTGGAGACCCCCGTGTCTCTGCTCTGAAAGTTGACTCCTGTTCTCCTTTCCTTCTCCCCGCAGACCCCGGATGAGGGAGCCTGGACCTCCGTCTACACGGCGGTCACCCCAGCGCTGGAAGGCCGTGGCGGCCGCTATCTTTACAACGAGAAAGAGACCAAGTCGCTGGCGGTCACGTACGACCTGGAGCTTCAGCGGCAGCTGTGGGCCAGAAGTTGCCGGATGACGGGCATCGCCGATGTGACCCAGGAGGCCTTCCGGGGTTAGCCACCCGCCAGGGAGACCGTGATCCGCCAGGCGCTCGCAGGTGTGTCTGTGCTGGACCACGTGTCTGCATCGTTCACGTCCCCCGCCCTTGGGGCTCTGTCTCCCCAGAGTCTCCCGTCAGCTTCCCTGCCCTGGGCCAGAACGTGAGGAGAAGAGGAGTGCTGAGTGTAACCCTCAGCCCTGAATCTCGTGATCCCCAATGTGTCCAGTGGTACTGGGTGCCCTGAGTCATTAAATCCTGCCAGCCACGTGGGCGGTGTTCTTGCTTGGCACAGAGGCGCCGAGGACCCTGGGGTAGAAACATCCGGGTGAAGCAAACACTTTCAAGGGAGCCTGGGACGGTTGGGCACTGGTGGCGTGGAGGGTGTCCTGTGTCCCCTGTTCTCTCACGCGCAATTTGTGCCGGAGATGCGGCTCTGATTTGTGGGTCCTGGACAGGGAGAGACGTGAGCCTGCCTTAGTCTGTTGATCAAGGGTCATGCGACCGCCCGACCCCTCTGCCCCACCATCTTTAGGGGGACCAGGTCCTAGGGGCTTCCTGCAGCCGTCAGGGCACCTATCAGGGCTCTCACCCCGTGACTCATGGAAACACCCTCAACAGAGGGGTAGGGAATTCTGTAGGACACGGGGTAAGAAAGGGGGCCTGGACACCTGTCACCGTGGGGTCTGTAGGATGGGGACGGGGCCTGGACACCTGTCACCGTGGGGTCTGTAGGACGGGGACGAGGCCTGGACACCTGTCACCGTGGGGTCTGTAGGACGGGGACGGGGCCTGGACACCTGTCACCATGGGGTCTGTAGGATGGGGCCAGGACACCTGTCACTGTGGGGTCTGTAGGACGGGGATGGGGCCTGGACACCTGTCACCATGGGGTCTGTAGGACGGGGACGGGGCCTGGACACCTGTCACCATGGGGTCTGTAGGATGGGGACGGGGCCTGGACACCTGTCACCGTGGGGTCTGTAGGATGGGGACGGGGCCTGGACACCTGTCACCGTGGGGTCTGTAGGACGGGGACGGGGCCTGGACACCTGTCACCATGGGGTCTGTAGGACGGGGACGGGGCCTGGACACCTGTCACCATGGGGTCTGTAGGACGGGGACGGGGCCTGGACACCTGTCACCATGGGGTCTGTAGGATGGGGATGGGGCCTGGACACCTGTCACCAGGGGGTCTGTAGGATGGGGATGGGGCCTGGACACCTGTCACCATGGGGTCTGTAGGACGGGGACGGGGCCTGGACACCTGTCACCATGGGGTCTGTAGGACGGGGACGGGGCCTGGACACCTGTCACCGTGGGGTCTGTAGGACGGGGACGGGGCCTGGACACCTGTCACCATGGGGTCTGTAGGATGGGGCCAGGACACCTGTCACTGTGGGGTCTGTAGGACGGGGACGGGGCCTGGACACCTGTCACCATGGGGTCTGTAGGACGGGGACGGGGCCTGGACACCTGTCACCGTGGGGTCTGTAGGATGGGGATGGGGCCTGGACACCTGTCACCAAGGGGTCTGTAGGATGGGGCCTGGACACCTGTCACCGTGGGGTCTGTAGGATGGGGACGGGGCCTGGACACCTGTCACCGTGGGGTCTGTAGGACGGGGACGGGGCCTGGACACCTGTCACCATGGGGTCTGTAGGACGGGGACGGGGCCTGGACACCTGTCACCATGGGGTCTGTAGGATGGGGACGGGGCCTGGACACCTGTCACCGTGGGGTCTGTAGGATGGGGACGGGGCCTGGACACCTGTCACCGTGGGGTCTGTAGGATGGGGACGGGGCCTGGACACCTGTCACCGTGGGGTCTGTAGGATGGGGATGGGGCCTGGACACCTGTCACCGTGGGGTCTGTAGGATGGGGACGGGGCCTGGACACCTGTCACCATGGGGTCTGTAGGATGGGGCCAGGACACCTGTCACTGTGGGGTCTGTAGGACGGGGACGGGGCCTGGACACCTGTCACCATGGGGTCTGTAGGACGGGGATGGGGCCTGGACACCTGTCACCATGGGGTCTGTAGGATGGGGATGGGGCCTGGACACCTGTCACCATGGGGTCTGTAGGATGGGGATGGGGCCTGGACACCTGTCACCGTGGGGTCTGTAGGACGGGGACGGGGCCTGGACACCTGTCACCATGGGGTCTGTAGGATGGGGATGGGGCCTGGACACCTGTCACCATGGGGTCTGTAGGACGGGGATGGGCCCTGGACACCTGTCACCAGGGGGTCTGTAGGACGGGGATGGGGCCTGGACACCTGTCACCAGGGGGTCTGTAGGACGGGGATGGGGCCTGGACACCTGTCACCAGGGGGTCTGTAGGATGGGGATGGGGCCTGGACACCTGTCACCGTGGGGTCTGTAGGACGGGGCCGGGGCCTGGACACCTGTCACTGTGGGGTCTGTAGGATGGAGACGGGGCCTGGACATCTGTCACCATGGGGTCTGTAGGACAGGGATGGGCCCTGGACACCTGTCACCATGGGGTCTGTAGGACGGGGATGGGGCCTGGACACCTGTCACCAGGGGGTCTGTAGGATGGGGACGGTGATGGGGCCTGGACACCTGTCACCATGGGGTCTGTAGGACGGGGACGGGGCCTGGACATCTGTCACCAGGGCGTCTGTAGGACGGGGACGGGGACAGGGCTGGACGAAACCAATCATGGGATTCAGCTGCACAGGGTTTGCAGGTCTGCACATTCTCCCACCATTTTTTAGGGCCTTAGTCAAAGAATGGCAGCTTTGCTGCCCACTTACCCTTCAGTGGTCACATGAAGCCTCTCTCCTGGTATCTGCTTCTTCATTTCATCGTCTGTTAACACAGGCATGTTCCTCTCCTGGAGATGTGTGCAGGGCTCGGATTATACGTCAAACCACAATACTAATGTAATAATAATCATGTCGAATGCCCAGTGCTTCCCTGGATGTGGGTGCCCATCGCAGTCTGTCAGGCTCTTCCTGAACTAGTTTCATCATGGACCTTCCAGGGTCTGCAGACACCTCATCTTTCAGCAGCGTGACGGCTGCCCTCTACGCCTTGGAAACAGGTCAGTGGTGGGACCATCCTGGTTTCGTCCAGTTCCCTCTGTAGTGGCTTGAATGGTGGCTCCTCAAGAGATATGTCCACATCCTAACCCCTGAAACCTGCAAATGTGTTCCTCTTGGGAAGAGAATCATTGCAGATGTCATTAAGGTCTTCAGATGAGGACACCATCCTGGCTTATCCAGGTAGGGCTAATGTACTCACAAGGTTGCTTATCGGAAACAGGGAGAGGGAGAACTGATTACAGAAGAGGGAGGGGGTCATGTGACCACGGAATCAGAGATGGGAGGGATGCGGCCACGAGTCCAGGGACGCCTGGAGCCCCCAGAAGCTGGAAGAGGCAGGAAGGACCCTCCCCTGGAGCCTCTTCAGGGAGCTCAGCCCTGCATCTTCAGAACTGAGAGAGAATAAATTTCAGTTGCTTTAAGATACCAACACCTTGATGGTAATTTGTTACAAGAAACTCATACAGTTGTTGACACATGTGAACATCTCTAGCAGCTTAGTGGACCTTTGCCTGGGCGTCCGGGCCCGCCCTGCTTCACCCACCAGTCAGGCAAGGAGGGCTCAATCCTCTCTCTGAGGATGGCTCTTGGGTTCTCAAATTCCAACATGGAGAGATCAGACATTTAGAATGCTAGCAAAAGGACTCTGTGTGTTTCCTGCCAGACTGCACCCTGAATATCAAGACCAGGGACCCCTGGTCAGCTAACCATGCATTCCTTCAATTGACAAAATCCCACTGAGGCCCCAAACCTGATGTCAGCCCCCAGCACGTTCATGCGTTGGAATAACAGCCAGCAGCTCTTCCAGAGTGGGGTTCACACCACACTAGATAGATAGATAGATAGATAGATAGATAGATAGATAGATAGATAGATAGATAGATAGATAGGGTTTCCAGGTCAGCAAACTTTTTATATATAGGACCAGTTAATAAATATCTTCATATTTTAGGGCTATATGATCTATTACAACTACTCAACTCTTCCATATGACATACAAGCATCTACACACACTATGCTAACATGTGTGGCTGTGTTCCAATAAACCTTTATTTACAAAAAAGGAGGGAGGTCAGATTTATCCGAGGCCCATACTTTGTTGACCTTGGGTTTTGACCCCTGTGTGTCACGTGGAGAATTGTAAGTCCTGTCGTATGGGTGGGCATTTAGCCTCAGAAAGACTCAATGTCTCACCCAGTTTCAAGTTCCTGCTGGCACTTAGGTGGGAACTTCAGGGGTCTCTAACCCCAGAGACCATGTTTTCCTTACAGATGAAGAAGATGTTATGGATTCTGTGTCGTGCAACCAGGAGACGTTGGTGTAAAAGGACAGGAGACCAGGACGTGTACGTTTGAGGTCCTCACCCCCTCACCTGCATCCTGCTGTGGCTGGCAGAGCTGAGACCCCAGCGCCTGGGACTGTTCATGTGGTGGCCTGAGAGGAACAAACCAGGGCCCCTTCTGCAGGTGCTCAGACTCTGCAGGACGTCCGCTTGGATAAGGAACATCCCGACACCCTTCCCGGGAGAACCATAGGGTGACAAGGAGGCTCCCGGGGACCATGGACCAGCACAAGGAAGAGAGCTGCCAGAGGGTCAGAAATTCCTGACCCCCTTCATCGCAGTTGCAGGAGGAGAGGTGATGATTACGGTGTGAACCCACAAGACGATTTGTGGGTCCTGGTGGCCCATGGCTCAGATCACTGTGTGAAGATGGGGGCACGTGGTCCCAGTGGAAGACCCTGCTTATTCAAACAGCTCACTATTATGTCGTGTATAAGAGTGTCCTGGACGGCTGTAACACAGGACCACAAACTGGGAGTCTGAAAAAAGCAGAAATTCATCCAGCCCCCGGTCCTGGAGACCAGACGTCTGAGGTCAAGGTGTCCCAGGGCTGTGCTCCCTCCAGAGGCCCCAGGGGAGGGTCCTTCCTGCCTCTTCCAGCTTCTGGGGGCTTCAGGGGTCCCTGGGCTTGTGGCCGCCACCCTCATCCAAGAGGACCTCATCTCAGACCCTTCACTTCCATCCGGATAATCAAGAATGATCTCTTCATCTCAAGATCCTTCATTAGTTACATCTGCCAAGACCCTTTTGCCAACAAAGTCATATCCATAGGTAACAGGGTTTAGGACGTGGTCATATCTTTTTGGTAGAAAGTATTCAGTCCACTGCATGGTACATGAATTGGATACTTGGAAACTCAGGAAACATCCATTCCTTTTCTGGTGACCTGGAAAACCATGGAGGTCACGGCTTCTTGTATATGTACCCAAGGCCGCTTTCCTGGGCGAGTGACCCATGTAGCTTACACGGGACCCTGGCCTCATAAGGACGCCTACTGGCTTAATGCCCTATGACCGCCATCTTGAAATTCTTAATGAAGCGTGAACAAGGACCCACATTTTCATTTTGCCCTGGAACTGCCAATGCGATAGCCCTCTTTGCTCACATTCCTTCCAACCTCAAGAAAGAGGAGCAAGTCTGCAGCCAATAAGGACACCCCCACCCCCAGCACACCCTCCATCCAGCCACTGATGTGCTCAAGCCTACCTTTCATGGGTGGTGAAGACCTCTCCCCAAGATCCAGTAAGGCTAGTGGGTTTTGGCTGCACATTGGGGGATCCTCTGAAAACCACTAATGCTCAGCTCCACCATCAACAGAATCCCCAAGTTCGTTCCTCTGGGTACCAGCATTTATTAGACTTCCTCAAGCCATCCTCTTGTTCAGGCAAGTTTGAGACCCTCTGGGCCAGGCAAATGCAGACTGAAGCTTCCAGCCCTGGGCGCCAGCCCCTCCCAGAACTGCTCAGATGTTCTGCTAAGCCCTACAGCCCCGACTGATGTGTTTCAGAACTAGAATTACTTTGTATGTTAAAACCAAGATGGAGACATGCCTTGTCTAATACTTCCGGACAGCTAGGATGATGTACTTCAAAGCAGGATCTTGACTTCCAGGAAGATCCCAACCTTGGAGCATTTGCACATCACTGGAGAGCCCTTTACGGCTTGAGGTCATAGTACACAAGTGCCAGCTACTCTTAGTGGCATCACAAAGTTGGTTCCCAAGTACAGCCTCAGGATGAGGAGGCAGGGTGAGTCCTGTCCAGTCCGACATCCTCTGTCACTTTGAGAACAAGCTTGCTGGCCCCTGAAAGATGCTGCAGTCCCTGGGCGAAGATAGGCTCTGAGAACAATTTGGACCGTGTAGGACCCTGGCCTCACATGGCCCCTCCTCATTGCATGACCGCCCTTATGTCACTCGTCCACCAGGGGAAAGAGAGGACACAGTTCTGGAGAAGTTACCATGTTCCCTCAACACCTGATTGTGGAACATTCCTCAGAGCTCAGAGACACTTCCCAGCAGCTGGAGGAGTCTCGTGGACCACTGGGTGAGTAAGGCCACGTCCACGGCATGGCGGGCACTGGGGATCCTGGGTTTGCGCCTGTCGCTGTCGTTCGGGGAGCCTGGGAAGGGGGCTGTGTGCATACACACTGGGATGGATGACCTTCCATCCCTGGGCAAGTCTTGATTCAATAATTGGACCCATGGTGCGTGTATTTCTCAGTCCCCTCCATGTAGCATCAATGAGTTTTGTTCGACAGTGGGAACGACCACCTCATCCATCTATCCATCCATCCATCCATCCATCCATCCATCCATCCATCCACCCATCCACCCACCCACCCATCCACCCTTCCATCCATCCTTCCATCCATGCATCCATCCATCCATCCATCCTTCCATCCATCCATCCATCCTTGCATCCATCCATCCATCCTTCCATCCACCCATCCATCCTTCCATCCTTCCATCCTTCCATCCATCCATCCATCCATCCATCCATCCATCCATCCATCCTTCCATCCATCCATCCATCCATCCATCCATCCATTCGTTCGGCAATGATGTGTTGAGTAGGGTCACCCAGCCAAGCTCTGAGCAAACACTGGATGGAGCTCAAAGTTGAGTGGCACAGAGCTCTTGTCCTAAAGGAGCTTGCTGTCTAGGGTGGGATTAGGACCCAAAGATATCAGGTCCTAATGTCTAGAAACTGGGGATGGTATCAGATGTGATAAGAGGCACTTTTGATGGGAAAGAGTGGGCTCTGCAAAGGTGGGTCTGTGTCTGATATGACCCAGTTGAAGCTTCATCAGTCTCAACTCCCACTGGATTTTGAGGGTGTCTGTATTGAAAATACCTCTCATCTTGGCTATTAGGAAATACAACCATATAGAAGGTGCACCGGGCTCCCTCCAAGGCTGGACAGGTTGGGAGGCTGATTAGGAGCTCCTCAGATGACCCACGGGTCAGGGAGGTAGCACCGTGCCCATTTCCCATGTGGGCTCTTCTTGGGAAGTGTCAAGTGTTGCATTTGTTAAGCACCCTCGTTAAGCATTTTGGTCTCTGTGTTTCCGACTCTTCATCCATCAGATAATGCTCCTAACATGTGCCCTGTCTACAACCGGGTTTGCTGAGTGGACAGCAAGACGGTATGCGTTCTGTTTGAAGGACACTTAGGGGTAAATCCCTGCCAGGCATGGTTTTCCATCCAAGCTCCGTAGTCACTGAATTTGTTGTTTAACCAGAGAAATGAGTTGGAGTTGTATTTTCTGTCATCTGGGTACCAGTATCCTAGAGGTTGGATCTAAATCCGTAGCTTGTTTACCGACGGCCACAAAAACACAAACACGATCCCAGACATAAGGACATCCTGGGTTTCTACATGTGTGATGGGGGAGCATCTGTACGTAGTAAAAAGCTTGAGAATTTTCCAGTCTCTGGGGCTCTCTTCAATGAAGCATTTTCTGAAGTTCACAAACTTTTAGCGATCTTTGCGTTTATTGCTAACTTAGAACTTCTGGTGATACTGACTACATCTGTTTCTTCCCTTTTTCCCCTTCATTCTTTGCCTTCATTCTGGGATGTCATGTCGAGCTTCCTGAGTTGATGCCTGCCCTTTATTTTTTACTTTTCATATTTCTGGTCGCAGGGTCTGCATTTCTGTCTGTCACTTGGGCTGCATCTCATAGATGCATAGTTCAGTCCTTATTTTCATGGTTCCTCTTTACCCCATGGGTTACTTCAATGGGTATTTAAAAATCCCCAAGTACATAGAATTAAAAATAATCATTTTACTGTCATGGGTCCAGGAATGCATTAAAAAGTATGTCTGTTCTAATTCACCCAGAACCTACTTGTTTTGTCCTTCAAAGACCCGGTGGGACTTCTGGTCTACCGTGGTACCAGATGTGTGGATACAATAAAACATTTTCATTTAAAATATCCTGGAAAGGAAAAAAACAGCATGGGAACTAAGAGGAACACTTTTTAAAGGGGGGAATATTTAGTTTTATGGCTTTACTGAGGTATCACTGACAAATAGAAATCGTATCTCTTTAAGGTGGACGACATGATGTTCTGATTTGCAGCAACAGTGTGAAATGTCTATTGCCAACTGCATAATTTGGTCAAACAGTTTACCCTCCAGGAGCCCAGTGTCCCATTCTGTTCAACGGGTGTTTTTATGGTTATAAGACTCAAATAAGAGGATGGATCTAAAAGGGTTTTAAGGCTGCAAATACGTTTCCTATATGAGTCACGTCGCCGTTGTGGGTTTGGTGCAAATCACGTGGACCTAATGATCTGGACTCCTTTCCTGATATCCTGGTGCTTCTAAACAGTGGCTGTTTTCTCCGGGGTGCAGGGGAAGGTGGGGAGGGGCACCCTGAGTGGACCTTGCACTAGCATTTGGCAGGAGGAGGCCAGCATGTTAGATTTCTTACAAGGCACAGGACTGGGTACCCAGGGTCAGATGTTCTCACACCTCACATGACTTCTTCACATCTGGCCAGACGTTCACATAGGGGAAACCCTGTTTATAATTAACCCCAGCCTAGAACTCACGGCTGTTAACACATCAGTGCAAGAGATTGAATTTCCAGGCAAGCAACCATTGCATTCATAGAGAGAAGATTATCCTTGGCTTGAATGTTCACCATTTGGGGAAAGCATAGGGCAGGCGGCAGCTCGTGGCATTTAAGTTACCAGTTCTCTAGGCCTGGGGCAGCCGGCACCTTCTTGGGGATCCAACATATGAGGACATCCTCTTACTGCTTCACCCTCTCTAGGGTGGGGGTGAGGTCCAAGCACTGATATGTTCAAATGGGTATCACTTTATGGTCATTTGTGTTATGTGGGCATCACGTGGCTCTTATTACATTTGTCTGTAGGTATCTGTGATTTTGTTTTAGGAAAGTAAAGGGACATTAAAAATGGGTTAACCTACATCCCCAGGGTGGAATATTATTTGGCCATGAAAAAGGAATGAAGTATTGATACATAGTATATCATGGGTGAACACTGGAAACATCCTAAGTGAAAGAATCCAGGCACAAAAGGCTACATCGTATATGATTCCATTTCTACAAAATATCCACAATAGTAAAATCCAAAGAGACACAAAGTGGCTTAGTGTTTGCCAGGGGCTGGGAGCAGTGACTGCTCATGGGGACAGGTCTCCTTTTGGGGAGATGAGAAGGTTCTGGAACCAGATAGAGGTGGTGGTTGCACAACATTGTGAATGTGCTCAATGTCCCTGAATTGTCCAGTTTCAATGATTCATTGGATGTTATGTGAATCTCACCTCCATACAATTAAATATTTGCTACGAAGCAGATACAAAGCACCTCCCAGCAAGGCTGTGTTTTCTTCTCAGCCCCACACACTGGGCATCTGCATGCAGTGCTTTGAACCAGACCAAACTGATCAATGGAACAGAAGCAATCTGGCCTGACCCTCCACTTCCATTTTTCCTTTGCACCAGGATTGCATAAGGAATTCTCCCCTTGGGATAGCTTTCCTGAGCCGGGTTTCCCAAGAGGGCAAGAAGAGCATTTTTCCAGGGATGTCGACCCCGGTGATGATAGGGTTGACATAGTGCGATGCTGTGGGTTCTGACAGACCTCTAACAACATCCTCGGTTTCCACAAACAGGGGTTACGCCCAACTCCCGTCCACCTAAGCTAACTGCTTGATGCCGGGGCGGGGAACACCCCCATGGTGGGCTACTTGGGTATTATATCCTGTCGTAGAGATCGGGCAACCCTCAAGTTAATTTGTTTCTTGCTTCAATCAAATCAAAAATAACTAATACTGGTGTTCGTTTCCTTTTCAGAAAAGATTGGGAAATAAGACGGGAGATGTGGCTTCCATTTAGGAAGTTCCTGCTTTATGCCAGGATATTTCCAAAACTGGGAGATTAGGTTTGACATAAATACATTACCATGTGTAAAATAGATAGCCAGTGGGAACCTGCAGTATACCACAGGGAGCTCAGCTCGATGCTCTGTGATGACCTACGTGGGTGGGATGGGGGGGATGGAAGGAAGGTCCAAGAGGGAGGGGATATAGGTATACATATAGCTGATTCACTTCATTGTACAGCAGAAACTAACACAACATTGTAAAGCAACTCTACTCCAAAAACAAACAAACAAACAAAAAACTTCCAATATCATCTTATTTAACCGTCTATGCATCCTGCCAACAAGGTGTCCCTGCCTTGGGCTCCCAGGCCCCCATCCACTGGACCATATGGACGATACTTCCACGCCTCAGACGTTTCGACACTTGATGCTTCGAATGAAGCTTTCAAGACATGCTCCGGGCAGGCATGTCTTGTCCATGAAGTCCTGTAGTAGCAGGTCGAACCCTTCACTTCCAGGTAGAATCAAGGGTCTAGGAAGGAAAACACAGCTCCCCTCCATCTTCGAGGTCATAGCCTGCCTTTGAAGGAGGCTGAAGGTCATCCTTTCACATTGAGAATGCGCAACTTCCGGTCCAAAGCTGACCTTCCCTCCCTAGCCACTGGACCAGCCTCCCAGCCACTGGGGCCATAGAACTGCATGTCAATGGCTGTTGGCAACTTCACTTTGTATTTTAGTTATTTGACCTTCAGGCGTCCTTGGCAAAGGCAAGCAGCCTTTAATGCTCACTTGTAGCAGGAGCCCCGCTTCCTTTAAAAACTCTGTCTCCCTATGTCTGAAGGGCAAGGAGGCGGAAAAATAACAAGAGTTCCAGCAACCTTCAAAATAGAAAGAAATAGACCCCATTGGGTTCCATCATTTTCTGCCCGTCTTTGAAATTCTCTCCATGGAAGGTTTTATAAGTACCAAAGCGGAATGAAATATGACAGTCGATTTCCTAGGATTGGAAGGACCTCGGAGGCCATGCATAAATGATGACGCACCCTTCCCGGGGCTGGAGGGAGTTATAAAACAGTCCAAGATGATTCAGGGACCTCCGAAGGCACAGGATTTGCTTTCCGTATGTGCCTTGGGTATTAGGAAAAAATGACACCTGGTTAAGTTAGAGACGCAAAATTATATCCCTAGGAAAATGACCGAAAGCATCTCCGGGAAGTGCAAGTGGCAACTCTCTGCTTGGAAAATGATGGATGGAGCCCTGATGTGTCAAACCAGAGAATGCACATGTCTTAGAAGTTTGTAAGGGAGGGAGGTCAGGACACAGCCAGGAAACTGGACCAAGTGGCCAGACGCCTTCACCTTGGGTTTTCTCACGATTCGATTCATGAATATGAGTGTGTATGTGTATATATATATATATATATATATATATGTATATATATATATGCACACCTTATAAGGGGTGACGTTATTGGCTACCCCAGGTATTCTCCGCCTGGGCAGGGTGGACATTCGAGGCTGGACGACTCTCTGATGTGGGGCGTCCTGGGCACTGGAGGGGGGGGGGTGGAGCAGCCTCCCTGGTTTCCACCCACCACATTCCGGGAGCCCCTCCACAGTCATGACACCCCAAAATGTCCCTAGACATTGCTAGTGTCCCCTGGGGGTTGGGATTCCTCCCTTTGGGGAACCCCTGGGTCACTCCAAAGACTAAACCATTCAAAGCTATGTGCACTAGATTTTAGAATTGCAAAGCTGGAATGCACATTAAAATTCCAAGTGAGTTATCAGTCTCTTCCAGACCAAATTAAAAAACAGCAACAACAACGAAAAAGCCGCTGAGATTCCCCCCCCCCCCCGCCCCAGCTGGTGAACACTGCTGTTCTCTTTTCCGAGGGGAGGTGTCCCAGTCTCCCCCTCTCAGAGCGCTTAAGGGTCTGGGATGCCGGGATGGGGGGGGATCCCGCTGGCGGGCGTGCATCCCAGCCCATCCCTCCCACCCACACCTGATAGCCCGGACGCTCGGACCAGGTGCACCGCCCTGAGATGCAGCCTACACATCTGGAGCTGATATCCTGCCCCACCCCACGGATGGTGATTAGGGACGTAAGCAGATCCAGCAAGGGTCCCGGCAGCACCAAGCGGCTATGACACGCTTGGCCTTTCTGGAATCGCGATTTCTCGGTACCACTGGCAGCTCAGCTCTGGACCCTTGTCGGGGGGAGAGAGAGAGCGACAGACTGACTGAGTGTTTCATGTACCATCGTAACCGTTTTTAAGTGCACAGTTCAGTGGCATTAAGTACATTCACAAGGTACTTAATGTACCATCTCCACCATCCATCTCCAGAAACATTTCATCTTCCCAAATAGAATCCCTATCCTCATTAAACACTCCCCATCCCCCTCCCCAGCCCCTGACCCCCACCATCCTACTTTCTGTCGCTGTGAAATCGGACTCCTCTAGGGACCTCATGTGACTGGAATCCTACAGGATTTGTCCTTTTATATCTGGCATCTCTCACTGAGCATCATGTCCTCAAGGTCCATCCACGTGGTAGCCTGTGTCAGAGCTTCACACCTTTTCATGGCTGAGTCATTTTCTACTGTGTGTATGGACCCCACGCTGTGTATCCATCCATCCATCCATGGACACTTGGGTTGTCTCCACCTCTTAGCTATTGTGAATAACACTGCTGTGAACATGGGTTCGCAAATATCTCTTCGGGTCCCTGCTTTTACTTCTTTTGGGTAAATACCCAGATGTGGAATTGTGGGATCATAGGGTAATTCCATTTTCAAGTTTTTCAACACATAGAGCTCTTTTAAACATTTTACATGCAATAAAACATTCACTCGTCTTTGCAGTACAGTCATGTGAGTTTTAACTCATGTCCAGATTTGTGGAACTGCCACCCCTTATGGGATTCAGAACATTTCCATCACCTCGGAGTATTTGGCCCTGTATTCACAGTCAAACCCTCTCTCCAGCCCTCATCCCTGGCGACCACTGGCCTGAGTTCTGTCCCTATATTTGACTTTTCCAGAAAGTCATAGAAGTGACATCCTGCAGTACTTAGCCCTCTGAAATTGGCTTCCTTCACTCAGCAATATGCATTTTGCTGAGTTGTCACAAGGAACGACGGCCCATTCCTTTTAATCACCAAGTGATATTCCATTGTATGCACATGTTGTAGGTAGTTCATCCTTTCCCCACTGAAGGACAGCCAAGGGGTTTCCATTTGGGGGTGATTTGTGCAGAATGCTGCTACCAACATGCCTGTACAGGTTTTTGTGTGAATGCAAGTTTTTGTTTCTCTTGGATAAACGTCTGTGAGTGCGATTGCTGGGTCATACGCTAAGAGTGTGTTACCTTTATAAGAAACTGCCAGACTGTTTTCCGGAGAGGTGGTGCCGTGTTGCATCTCTGCCAGCATCCTGTGGGAATTCTAGCTGCTCCTCACCCTCCCCAGCGTTTGGTATTATCGGTATTTTTAGGTTAGCAATTTGAATAGGTGTATCGTGACATCACACTGTGGTCTGAATGTGAATCTTTTTATAGAATGTAGAGGCTTATGATGAATATTTTTTCCGTGTTTTTTTTCATATAGATTCTAAGTCAACACGATGCTCAGTGAGAGAAACCAGACACAGAAGGACACACAGTGTGTGATTCCATTTATAGGAAATGTCCAGAACAGGCAAATCCACAGACAGAAAGTGGACTTGGTGCCAGGGTCTGGGGGAGGGAGAGGGAGTGTGACTGCTCAGGGGGTTGGGGTCTCCTTTGGTGGGATGAGAAGGTTCTGAAACTAGACGGAGGTGATGGTTACACAACATTCTAAACGTACTCAATGCCACCAGATCTTTCACTTTAAAATGGTTACTTTTATATAATGTGAGTTTCACATCCATTAAAAAAATCACTAGAAGTAATGTTTTTAAACAACTTTAACCTAATGCAAAGGAAAAAAAGAAGCCTATTGTTAATGAAACGTTACCTGGAGACTGTTCCTAGAATCTTTTCGTCTGTGTGCATTGTGAAATTCTGCAGAGGTGAATATGGTCCCATCTGGACCATCAAAGGAGGATGCAGCCGGTGTCACCATCAGAGGTCACCCAGCATCTGGATGTCCCTCACGTTGGGGGAACGTTTTCTGTCTCATGGGCAGAGCCTGTCTCCTACTGGGCACGTGGCAAAGGCAGAATCTTCCCTTCTTTGTCCTTCTCCTGCCCCTGGGACAGGCCAGGTGAACCTGCTCCATCAATCACACAGCTGCCGGGCAGGGGAGAACCACGCAAACTGGTGAGGCAGGACTAGGGTGGATGGTCCTGAATCAGCTCTCAACGTGGCAGTGGTGTGGTCCTTCCAGGCAGCAGGAGGATGGGTTCACAACAGCATCCAGGCATCTCCTGGACATTCTCCACGCTGCCCCATCACCTTTCCTTCTAAGACAGTTCAGTTGTGTGTGGACCTGATTCTGAGGTGCAGACAAGGAGATGCGTCACAGCCTACACCACAGACCCGGCATCTCCCAGAGAGGGTCGTCCACTCTTAGCCAAGTCCCAGGAAGGTCGTTCACGGCATCTCGGTGCAGCCACCGTATCACCTGTTGATACCTTCTGATACTTCTTTTCTGTAACCAGATGGGAAGTGAGATGGTCAGGCACATTGTTATCAAACCAAACTTGGGTCCGGTCACCCATGTGCAGCAAAGCCAATCTACTGACCCTGGGTTGTGGTGAAAGGACGTACAGCGTTTATTGCAGGCACCAAGCAAGGAGTCCAGGCAGCTAGTGCTTAAAGGGCCTGAACTCCTCGATGGCTTTCAGGGGAGGGTTTTTAAAGACAGGGTGAGAGAGGGGAGTGCTGGGTGTGTGACCAGCTTCTGATTGGTTGGTGGTGAGGTCATCGGGAGTCCACATCATCAACCTTCTGGTTCCAACTGGTCTGGCGTCTCCGTGCTGGTGGGCAGCATGCAGGTAACTTCTCCCACCTGCTGGGGTTTCAGTATCTGCAAAACAGCTCACAGGACATGGCTCAGAATATGATCTGTAGCCCTTGAGGAGGAACCAAGGTCCTTGACTTTGTTTAATGGCTACATTATTATTATTTTGTCATGCTTGACTGTTTCCCTTTGCTTCTGCATTTTCCCACTTCTCTGATTAAATTTGCTCTTTGGAACTCGGGGAAGGACTAGGAGGTGAAAGCTTTTCTACAAACAGCAGGAAAGCAGAGGGCATGGGGGGAGGGGTTTCTGTCCCAGGAAGGACTGCTCAGTTACAACATTATTCTTAAGAATTGTACAAACCAGAGAAATGAGGCAAAAGCAATCCAGTGCCCCCTTTCAATGTCACATCTGAATTATCAAACCAAACCGTCTTGGGGGGGGGGTTACATTTGACCCTCTGCAATTGTAACCTTCTATGAATTACTCTTGGTTATGGATTAAGGACCCAGCTGTATCAGGTCACCTGGTAACTTGTAGAAGATGGGGAAGTAGTCAATGATCTACGCCTCGGAGAACAGATAACCCCAATGTGGTGGGTTTGCTGCCTTGTAGGACACCCGCCGGCTTTGTATCTGACTTTTCCGTTTTAGTCCGGAATCCTGACTATATATTTACCAACCCCTCCAGCTGCTGTGGGACTAGGCTTAACATTGCACACATTCCCTCGTGAATGAGGTTTAAAAAACCCTTGATACAGACTCGCGGTGTACCTGTAGAACAGTCGTGGTTTTACGTTTTCTGACATCGTAGTTGGACACCATCAACCATACAGAGACGAGACGTCCAGCCACTGGGTTTGCCCCGGGAGGGTCTTTCCCACATCATTCCAAAATCCACCGAACACCACTCTCTCTTTCAATGTATTTTTTCCCTTCCTGTGGTTTTCCGAATAATGGTCTCCCTAAAACATCCCCATCCTAAATCCCAGAATCCCTGAATCGGTTCCTGGATATGGCCAAAGGGACTTTGCAGGTGTGAGTAACTGAAGGATGCTGAGAAAGGGTGAGGGTCCTGGGTTATCCAGGTGGAACCAATATAATCATAAAGGTCTTGATCAGAGGGAGGCGGGCGGGTCGGATAGATAGAAGGCAAGAAGGTGACAAAAGACAGATTTCAAGATGGAACCCTGCTCTTTGGAGGAAGAAGCCAGGAACCAAAGATGCAACTCCGGAAGCTGGAAGAGGCAGTGAAATGGATTCCCCCAAGTCCTGCCGACACCTTGATTTTAGCCCTGTGAGACCCGTCTCAGACTTCTCACCCCCAGAACCATAAGGCAGTAAACGTGTGTTGTTTTGGGGTCATTGGTTCCAGCAGCCCAAGAAGCTGATATAAGCCCCCAGTGCTCACTGACCCCGTGTCATGCCCATCTTTGCTGAGGACGGAGAAGCAGCTGCCCATCTCTTCTGAGCCCGACATTTCCTACGACTTCTGGAGCTTTTGCTGTCCCTTCATAAAGCCCAGCGTTGAAATCAATCCAAACACAAAAAGGCAACCCTATCCTTCATTCACTTGGAGCCAGCAAAGTGGGCTGTCATTGCAAATTGGGCTTTTTTTTTTTTTTTTTCCTTCTCTGTTTCTCCCTTGCTGACCTGGTCTCTCTCTCTCCCCACAATTATATCTCCTCTCTCCTCCTTGGCTGTTCATTTCTATTCCTACCCATTTAATAACAGCTACACCGTGATCTCCGCCGGTCCCTTGGAAATTAATTTAGTTACCTTCACAGGGAAGTATCGCTTCTGACTTTAAAGTACCAGACGCCGGGGCAGGAATGGGGAGGGAGTTAGCCCCCAGCCAAGGGCACGGATGCTGAGCAATCAGAGCTCCCTCCAGCCCCAGGGTTGTGGTGCAGACCACATTAGTAATTGATGCTCTGAGCCAGCTTCCTGGGCGAGATGCGAGCTCCGTACTTTGGACTATTCTGCAAGTCGTTCAGGGTCTGTGCGTTTGTCAGTGTGAAGGATGAACTGGAGCACAAAGAAAGAAAAGAAAAAACAAAAAGGAATGCCTTCCTTGAAATAAGATAGAAGGGCAGCGTGTAGGTGTGACAGCTCTAGATAGAGGTGTGCACCTGTACAGGTACATCACCTTATTCTGTCTGCATTACCTGATTTTCTGCATTGGGAGCTTTTGGATAAGGGCAGCCTGGGTGGGATGGGGAGAGACCCTCAAGGTGTCTCTCTCTGATCTCCCCCTCTCAACGCCGAGAGCAGAGGCATCTTACATTCTGAAGTCATCGGTGAGATGAATTTTTTTTTTTAAATTATTATTTATTTATTTATTTTTGGCTGTGTTGGGTCTTCGTTTCTGTGCGTGGGCTTTCTCAAGTTGTGGCAAGTGGGGGCCACTCTTCATCGCGGTGCGCGGGCCTCTCACTGCCGCGGCCTCTCTTGCTGTGGAGCACAGGCTCCAGACGCGCAGGCTCAGTAGTTGTGGCTCACGGGCCCAGTTGCTCCGCGGCATGTGGGATCCTCCCAGACCAGGGCTCGAACCCGTGTCCCCTGCATTGGCAGGCAGATTCTCAACCACTGTGCCACCAGGGAAGCCCCTAGAGATGAATTTTTAAATGGTGCGTTTTTGTAAAAGGTCAGGGTCCTACAAGGACCCTGCTGCGTGAGACGTGACCATGAGCCCCAGGTACCCAGGAACACACCTTTCCTGGAGGCCTGGGTGATGCTAAGGTCAGCTTTTGAGACCCAGAGGCTGATTCCGAGATGGTTCTGTGTGGGAGCCTGGATCTTTGGGGGACTGTTCCCCAGCAGTCTGTTGCTGCATCAAAAATTCTGTCCTTTAAGATGACATCATCTTCTAGACCTGGGTGTCTCAGCCTTAGCCCACTGACATTTGGGGCTGGATGACCCTCGGATGTGGGGCGTCCTGTGCACTGCGGGGTGTGGAGCTGCACCCCTGGTCTCCACCCACCAGGTGCCAGGAGCACCCCCTCCCGGTTGTGACAGTGGGAAGTGTCCCCAGACATTGTCAACTGTCTCCTGGGGGTAGAGTCTTCCCCGGTTTCTAACCATTATCATAGATAAATAGATACAGATGGCAGACTATATTTATATAGATGGACGGATGGATGGATGGATTAAAGAGATAGATAATTAGATAGATAGATACAGATGATAGGTAGATGATAGATCGATAGATGATTGATAGAAGATTTTATTAGATAATAAAGAAAAGATAGAGATGGATAGATGATAGATTAGGTAGATATTGATAGATAGATGCCAGATAATAGATGACAGATAGTAGATAGATGCTAGATAACAGGTAGATGATAGATGATAGATGTAAATACACGTAGGCATGGATCTGAATGTCTACACAGACATGAACACAGAGACTGAGGACAACCAAGGAGAGACATGAAGTCTGTGAGGAACAGAAGCAGGTAGAGTCGACAGAGGGTCAGAGAAGGGGTGACATTGAAGCAGACCTCCCTGATGGAGGGGGTGGGCCCTGCGTCTACCTGGGGTGCAGGGCACTCCATGCGGGGGGCAGGCAGGATGTGTGAAGCCCCTGAGGCAGGGCTTGGCTTGGTGATTCCAGCAGCAAGGAGACTGTGTCGCTGGAGTGGGTGTCGTGAGGCAAAGTCCAGGAGGATGACCTCCCTTGGGCTGAAAAGCTCTGTCCCTCCGTCGGCCTCAGCGTCTGAGAATTGAGGGTAACGGGGGGTATTCACCGGGGGAGAGGAGAACGGGGGACCAGAGGAAGGGCTGAGCCTAAACAGACCGTGCGGGATGGAAGGCAGGTCTTAGGGGGGAAACACAGCCATCGGTGAATCACGCAGAACCCACCTCCCGACCACCCAGGGCACCACCCACGGCCGGAGCCTGTGGGCACTGGGTGATGAGGGGTCACCTGGGAACCTGTGTGGGCACCTTCCGACCTCCTTCAAGCTGCTGGGAGCACCGCACACTCAGACGTGCTGGCCTCAGGCTCGTGGGGAACGCCAGCAAGGGTCTGGATGGATGATGATACACGTCTGGCATCAGTGGATTTTCAATCTCCCCCCCCCCCACCCCCCAGACCACAGCGCTTCTCAGCAAGGACGTAGCGTGATTGACCGGCGCCCAGGAAATAGCAACAGGTGGGGGAGTGGGCAGGTCACAGAGGCTGAGAGGCGCCCGGGCAGGAGGCCACCACAGGGATACGGCCAGAGGGAGAGAAGGGCCAGAAAGTGAACCCGACCCGGGAAGAGATGGCTCGTGGTCCTAAGTGGGAAGCAAAAGCCGGGGGTGGAACCAGGGCACCGGATGGTGGAGCAGGGACCCTCAGGGTAGAGAGAAGATTGACAGCCTGCGGATAAATGACGGTGCTTCCTCTTGGCTCTTGGGGAGCTGGTCAGAGGTCACGGCCTCCCACGGAGATGGTCGTAGGTCAGCATATCCCAAGGCTCCTTGTGAAGTTGAAAGAAGACTCTGTGGGACTTCCCCGGCGGTCCAGTTGTTAGGATTCGACGCTTCCACTGCAGCGGGCAGTGGTTCGATCCCTGGTCCGGGAACTGAGATCCTGCATGCCGTGTGGCTTGGCCAAAAAAAAAAAAAAAAAAGAGATAAAAAGAAAGAAGACTCTTGGCCTCCAATCACAGCCTGAAAACCCAGACGGGAGAAGTGGGAAGGGTGCGGCTGATTTGGAGAAAAGAAGGTAGGTCTTGTGGTGGATGTACGGACTTTGCAGAAGGCGTCAGAGGTAGACACCTGGCCTTTACTTTATATGATGAACACCTCAAGGTGCTTCAGGGTGTGTGAGTGTACGTGCATGTGTGTGCACGGGTGTGAGTATGAGTGCCCGTACCTGTGTGCCATGCGTGGATGAATTATGTTCACGTGCATGCATGCCTGTGTGCACCTGTGCGCCTGAGTGTGGATGTCTGCCCGTGTAAATGTATGTGCATGTGAGCAATGCGCATGTGCATTTATATGCACATGTGTGCATGCATGATTGTGCGTGCATGAATAAATACATGTGTGCAGGTGTACGGTGCATGCATGCACTTATGCATGTGTGTGTGTGCATGGGTGTGCATGAGTGTACGTGTGTGGGTGTGCCTGAGTGTACGTGTGCAGGTGTACAATGCATGTATGTTTGTTTGCATGCCTGTGTGTGTGTGTGCATATGTGCCGTGCATATGTACGATCCATACATGCACTCATGTTTTCATGCACGTGTGAATGAGTGTGCATGGGTGTGTGGATGCCTCAGGTACATGTGTGTGTGCACGTGTGCGTTGATGCCCTTGTGTGTGTGTTCACGTGTGCATTGATGCCATT
This sequence comes from Balaenoptera acutorostrata, assembly GCF_949987535.1. Classification (NCBI taxonomy): domain Eukaryota; kingdom Metazoa; phylum Chordata; class Mammalia; order Artiodactyla; family Balaenopteridae; genus Balaenoptera; species Balaenoptera acutorostrata. The sequence goes on along the minus strand of NC_080085.1, from coordinate 1,473,952 downwards.
GTGTGTGCATGCATATGTGGGTGTGCATGAGTGTACGTGTGCAGGTGTACAATGCATGTATGTTTGCATGCCTGTGTGTGTGTGTGCATATGTGCCGTGCATATGTACGATCCATACATGCACTCATGTTTTCATGCACGTGTGAATGAGTGTGCATGGGTGTGTGGATGCCTCAGGTACGTGTGTGCGTGCACGTGTGCGTTGATGCCCTTGTGTGTGCATGCATATGTGGGTGTGCATGAGTATACACGTGCAGGTGTACAATGCATGTATGTTTGCATGCGTGTGTGTGCACATACGTGTCATGCATATGTGCGATTCATGCATGCATTCATGTTTTCATGCAGGTGTGGATGCCTCAGGTATGTGTGTGCGTGCACGTGTGCATTGGTGCCCTTGTGTGTGCGTGCCTGTGTGCTGGGGCGTGAGTGGATGTGGGGAAAACAGAGCTACAAGGCCTCAGACCCTGACCCCCGGAGCTGCCCCCTTGGAGGAAGAGCCGATCGTGACCCCAGATGGAGGGGCAGAGGGGGCGCACAGGGAAGGGTCGGCACCCACGTGCAGTGAAGGCCGCTTTGAAATCCGCGCGGTGAGCTGCACGGGCAGAAAGAGGGAAGCACGGCTGACAGTGATCGAAGAAGTGGACTTTGGACCCAACCAACGCGTTCCAGGCTCCCGGCTGCAAACACGGGGCGGGAGTTCGGCTGAGAGTTTGGGATCGGAGCTGAAGATGTTCTCCAAGGAGCCTTTCTTTCCTGCAATCTCCAAGGCAAGGGGTCCTGGCAGGAGAAGGTGTGGACGGAGGACGGAGCAGGGGCGTGCGTGTGACCCGGAGGTACGGAAGTCACTAGACAGGCCTGTGGGCACGGGGCAGAGGAACCCGAAAACAGCCCAGTTTCCATGAAAACAGTTTGTAGGGGAGCTGGGGATTAAACGCCAGCAGGCTCATTCACGGTGCACGGTGATGAAGCCGGGCTGGTGTCTTCGGGCGCCGAGTTTTCTACCGCGTGTCCGCATCTGCCCCCGCGCCCGTGTCAGCCCTGCTCTGGCATCAGCGGCTGTCACACGTGTCCCAGAAAACGCACGTGTGTGTGTGTGTGTGTGTCTGTTTCCTGCAGGCGTGATGGCACCAAGTCCCAAGCCCTGGTGTCCTGGCTTTCTGACCCCAAATGTCATTTAGGGAAACTCACTGTGTACATTCTCGTGCCTAAGTCGGTCTACTCACAAGAGAACTGTTTTGTTTTCCCCTCCTCCCAGCAATGACCCAAACCTTGGCATTGAAGGAACTGGAGGAATCTTGCTAAAAACTGAAGGGAGAGATTCAAGGGAAGGGAGAGGAGAGAAACATAAAATTCTGTGGTGGCCCCGAATCACATTTCATGTCCCCGGGAGCGCGTGTTGTCATATTTGTACGTGTTCAGAAACGACTGGCGTGATTGTTTTCATCATCTCCTCGGTCCTTATAGCAAATATTTTTCCCGGATGGTGGTATTGCTTCGCTGGCATTTTATGCTGCTTTTGTAAATTTAGAGAAGCGTGAGCCCCATTATCTGCAAACAAAGGTAACATTTTGAGATGAAACTCCAAAAAAGAGCCTCCATCAACCGTCTGCCCCATCTGTACCTGAAATTGTGGTCGACCTTTACACCTATGTTCTTACCTGATACACACAAGCATCTTAGGAGAAACATTTCATTTTACCCATTTTACAGATGAGAAAACAGAACCTCAGTGAGCGGGGTTTTTTGCACACGATGCTATACAACCACTTTCGACAGGGCTCACATCACTTGAGTTTAAAAAAAAAAAAAAAAGTAACCCTTTGTGATGCCCGTGATGGCAATTATAAAAACTACACCATAGCATACGATGAGGTTGAACTTCTCAGGATCTTTTTCCAAAATGACCACAAAAATGCCTTACTTTTTTAAAAAATTGAAATATAGTTGATTTATAATGTTTCAGGTGTACAGTAAAGTGATTCATTTATACATGTATATGTCTATATTTCAGATTCTTTTCCCTTATAGGTTATTACAAGATAGTGAGTAGAGTTCCTTGTGCTATACAGTAGGTCCTTGTTAGTTGTCTATTTTATATATGGTAGTGTGTATCTGCTAATCCCAAATTCCTAATTTATCACTCTCCCCTGACCCCCGCCATTTCCCCTTTGGTAACCATAAGTTAGTTTTCTATATCTGCCCGACATTTGGATGCAATGGTTTAATTATCATGAAAAAATGTTGTTTTGTTCCTTATTAGTCTTTAAAAACCCCACCGAGTCTAGATGAGACGTGATGGAACCTAAGGGCCTTAGCTATACCTTAAAGGGCAACTTTGGGATGATTTTAGATGCTGAAGGTCAGAGGTTCGAAAGCTCTTTCTGTAAAGGGGCAGATTGTCAATATTTTGGGCTCCACAGGCCAGAAGTCCCTCTTACAGCTACTGAGGTGTTTTAGGAAGGCAGCCGTGGACAGTATGTCAATGCACAGACCTGGCTGTGTACCAGTAAAACTTTATTTACACAAGGAAGCGCGGGCCGGATTTGGCCCACGTGTCACAGTTTGCAGACATGCACTTTTGTGGGTGTGGTGCTGCCCTGTGCAGAGGGCAGTCCTATCAGACAGAAAAATGCATTCGCCTTTGGGGATGTTACTTACATTTGTCCTCATTCAAGAGCTCGATATCGGTATTCGTCGTTTTTATTTTTCCCGAGGTTAAAGTGTTTAAGCGATAATGCATCATCCCAGGAAGCTCGGAGACCCGTGAGAGGCAGGGAGGGAGCAATTTGGGGACAGTTGGTCACGTGTGGTGCCCCCCTTCCCCCGCGTCCCTGGGGAGATGAGCTAATTTGGGGTCAATGGAGATGGATTTTGCTCCATTGATCTTCGGTAGAAGGAGGTCTCGCCCCTGGAGGGACATCCAGTAGCCAGTCCTGAGATACTGATGCTAATCTATTAGCTTATTCCCCGCTGCCAGGTCTGCTTTCCTCTACAGCTTCAGAGCCTTGCTGGCCCCTCCTCAGCCCCCCCACCCCCCCGACCCCCAGGCAAGGGAGAGAAAGGCAGGGCGGGCTGTCGCTCACTGGGAAGAATAAATGGAGAGAATAGGAGAAGCAGAACCTTAATTTACAGACCAATGCGGGCACCATCTCTGTTCCGCAGTGGCCTGCAGGGAAGCATGGGGACCACAGCTCATACCACGCAACAAAGGCCCCGCCGTGGTTCCCAAGGACTGTGGGGAACCTGGTCATTGAGGCAGAGTCCAGAACTCATGGCCTCTGGCTGGACGCAGGCTTGTCCATCCACCCCCGTGAGTCTCACTATCATTTTCTATGTCAGTCAGGGTTCTCCAGGGAAACAGAACCAACAGGAGATTAGATACATAAATAGAAAGAAAGAAAGAAAGAAAGAAAGAAAGAAAGAAAGAAAGAAAGAAAGAAAGAAAGATGATAGATGATAGATAGAGACAGGTGATAGATAAATAGATACATAAGAAAATGATAGATAATAGAATAGATATGATGGATGGGTAGATAGATGATAGATACATAGAAAGATTGATAGAGTATAGGTGATAAATAGATTGATGATAGATTAGATAGATAAATGAATACACAGATGATAGGTAGATAGATGATAGATGAGACGGATAGAAATATTGATAGATGATAGATAAATGAATGATAGATTAGACATAGATAAAAGAATAGATTATAGATAGATGAATAAATAGATGATAGATAGGTGGATAGAAAGATTGATCGATGATAGATCAGTGATAAACAAATAGATTGATAAGTAGGTAAATGAATACATAGATAACAGACAGATAGATATTTAAGGATTTGACTCACATGACTGTAGGGGCTGGCAAGTCCAAAGTCTTTAGCTTAGATCAGCAGGGAAGAGTTAATGCTGTACTCTGAGTCTGAAAACCTTCCGAAGTCAGAATTCCTCCTTCTCAAGGGACCCTCCGTATTTTTCTCTTAGGTCCTTCAACTGATTAGATGTGGCCCACCCACAGTAGGAGGTCAATCTGCTTTACTTAACCTCTCCGGATTTAAATGTTCATCTCATCTTTAAAAAACAAACAAACAAACACCTTTACAGCAACATCTAGACTAAAGGTAGACCAAAAACTCGGTGCTACAGCCTAGCCAGTTTGACACATAAAATTAACCATCATACTTCTCTTAGTGTGCCCTGGGGTAAAAACTATTAGGTTGCATTGCAGAGTGCTGGGGTTGGTGATGGATGCTTGAGACCTGAAAAGGTCCTATTTCCTCCAAAATGTGAAAATAAAGGAGCAAAACTATAATTAACAAGGGTTTAATTCAATTTCTATAAAAGGTAGAATTATGTTCACTGCAACTAAACTAGTAGTTTATCATTTTATTTATAACACTCACATACATTGGCACACATAGAGTTCAAATGTAAAGATCTAGACACAGTTAATTCTTATCGAAACTAACTTATCTAAAATGTCCCCAGAAATGTTTTCAGCAAAAAATATGTATGAAATATATATTTATTTACTTATTCTATATACATATTGTGTATATATATGCAGATACAATATAGGTATATATGTTATATATAACATATATGTATAGTAGTCATTTGAAGTGTATCCCTATTCTAACTGCTGGTACATATGAATGGGACCTTATTTGGAAATAGGGTCTTTGCAGATGTGATTATTTTAGGATTTCGAGATTATCCTGGGTCAGGGTGGCCTTATGTCTTTACAAGAGACAGAAGAGGAGAGACCCAGACACAGAGGGGAAGCCGTGAGAAGACAGAGGCAGAGATGGGAGGGATGAGGCCACAAGCCCAGGGACGCCTGGAGCCCCCGGAAGCTGGAAGAGGCGGGAAGGACCCTCCCCTGGAGCCTCTGGAGGGAGCTCAGCCCTGAGACACCTTGAGCTCAGACGTCTGGTCTCCAGGACTGGGGGAAGATGAATCTTTGTTGTTTTTAGCCTCGCAGTTTATGGTTATTTGTTACGGCTGCCCTTGGAAGTCAATATATAGTAGTTTATATCCATGTATATAAGTTTGTGAATAATATTGGATGAGATAGTACTTTTATATATTTTAGGTAGTGCAGGGTGGGACCTGTCAAAGAAAAGTCTAATGGGAAGAAGAGAGACGTCTGCTGTAGGCAGGGTTCCTGCTGGAAGAAGCCCAGGTTAGGAGTCTAGATCTGGATTTGAATCCCGGCTCTGCCGTTAACCAGCCCGCTGGACTTGAGGGCAATGCCAGTTGGGAAAGTGGACACCATCTACGCCTATGGTCTTGATCCGGTTGAATGAAGTAATGATTCCTTTCTCGGAGCCCACGAAGTCTGCTTTGAAGACGTAAACCGGTGTCAGGTTTTGGAGCAAGAAGTTGAAATCGTCCTGCAGAAACTGGAGGGGAAACAACGTGGTTTTGAATAAGCAAATGCCAAGATCAAACTGGTGTTTCAGAAAACTGTTTTTTTTCCTGCTTGCCCCATTTCTGCATCATGCGGGACAGGGGATGAGCTCAGTGAGATAATCGGGTGATGGCTGATGCTGTTCTCAGACGGCAAATTCATGTTGACCTGTTCCTCATACCTTCCACTATTTTCAGGAATCACGACTCAAACCTGTTACATTCCTTAAGCTGATGACTAACGACGAAAGCTATGAGGTTCTAAAGTATTTATGTTATTATTCATTTCAACAGAATTTTCACAGGCACGGGAAATAGTATTCGCGTGTGAGACGCACACACACAATGCTTTGTGCACTTGTGATTCTGTGGCTTTCTTAGGAGAGTTCTATGCCCCAAGGCTGGGGTCCTCCAACATCAAGTGGGGACCCACCCTCCCTACTTGGTGGGTCCGTGCCTCCAATCTACCTTTGGTTAATATTCCCTTGTGCTCCATGGTCATCATTTTCCTAAATAGTAGTTATCCCAACCTAGAGCAATGCCTTGGTCACACTTTTCTCCTGTCAACTCTCAGGACTGAAGAATGTTCTCCAACCAGGTACCAGACACGTCTGACCTCCTGGGGAATTAGGGTTTACTGTCCCTTAGTATTTTGTTTGCTTTTTTTTTGTTTGTTTTCATTGTGAACCAATATGTTCTTTTTAAAAAATTTTTATTTTATATTGGACTATAGTTGATTTAGAATGTTGGGTTAGTTTCAGGTGTACAGCAAAGTGATTCTGTTTTATATACATATATATTCTTTTTCAGACTCTTTTCCCTTATAGGTTATTACAAAATATTGGGTATAGTTCCCTGTGCTATACAGTAGGTCCTTGTTGTTTATCTATTTTATTTTATTTATTTATTTTTGAATTTTATTTTACTTTTTTATACAGCAGGTTCTTATTAGTCATCCATTTTATGCACATCAGTATAACCATGTCAATCCCAATCTCCCAATTCATCACACCACCACCCCCCACCAATCCCTGCTTTCCCCCCTTGGTGTCCATACGTTTGTTCTCTACATCTGTGTCTCAATTTCTGCCCTGCAAACCAGTTCATCTGTATCATTTTTCTAGGTTCCACATATATGCATTAATATACGATATTTGTTTTTTTCTTTCTGACTTACTTCACTCTGTATGACAGTCTCTAGATCCATCCACGTCTCTACAAATGACCCAATTTCATTCCTTTTTATGGCTGAGGAATATTCCATTGTATATATGTACCGCATCTTCTTTATCCATTCATCTGTCGACGGGCATTTAGGTTGCTTCCATGACCTGGCTATTGTAAATAGTGCTGCAATGAACATAGGGGTGCATGTGTCTTTTTGAATTATGGTATTCTCTGTGTATATGCCCAGTAGTGGGATTGCTGGGTCATATGGTAATTCTATTTTTAGGTTTTTAAGGAGCCTCCATATTGTTCTCCATAGTGGCTGTATCAATTTACATTCCCACCAACAGTGCAAGAGGGTTCCCTTTTCTCCACACCCTCTCCAGCATTTGTTGTTTGTAGATTTTCTGATGATGCCCATTCTAACTGGTGTGAGGTGATACCTCATTGTAGTTTTGATTTGCATTTCTCTTAATAATTAGTGATGTTGAGCAGCTTTTCATGTGTTTCTTGGGTATCTGTGTGTCTTCTTTGGAGAAATGTCTATTTAGGTCTTCTGCCCATTTTTGGATTGGGTTCTTTGTTTTTTTAATATTGAGCTGCATGAGCTGTTTATATATTTTGGAGATTAATCCTTTGTCTGTTGATTCATTTGCAAATATTTTCTCCCATTCTGAGGGTTGTCTTTTCGTCTTGTTTATGGTTTCCTTTGCTGTGCAAAAGCTTTTAAGTTTCATTAGGTCCCATTTGTTTATTTTTGTTTTTATTTCCGTTACTCTAGGAGGTGGATCAAAAAAGATCTTGCTGTGATTTATGTCAAAGTGTGTTCTTCCTATGTTTTCCTCTAAGTGTTTTATAGTGTCCAGTCTTACATTTAGGTCTCTAATCCATTTTGAGTTTATTTTTGTGTATGGTGTTAGGGAGTGTTCTAATTTCATTCTTTTACATGTAGCTGTCCAGTTTTCCCAGCACGACTTATTGAAGAGGCTGTCTTTTCTCCATTGTATATCCTTGCCTCCTTTGTCATAGATTAGTTGACCATAGGTGTGTGGGTTTATCTCTGGGCTTTCAATCTTGTTCCATTGATCTATATTTCTGTTTTTGTGCCAGTACCATATTGTCTTGATTACTGTAGCTTTGTAGTATAGTCTGAAGTCAGGGAGTCTGATTCTTCCAGCTCCGTTTTTTTCCCTCAAGACTGCTTTGGCTATTCGGGGTCTTTTGTGTCTCCATACAAATTTTAAGATGATTTGTTCTAGCTCCGTAAAAAATGCCATTGGTAATTTGATAGGGATTGCATTGAATCTGTAGATGGCTTTGGGTAGTATAGTCATTTTCACAGTATTGAGCCTTCCATTCCAAGAACATGGTATATCTCTCCATCTGCTGGTATCATCTTTAATTTCTTTCATCAGTGTCTTATAGTTTTCTGCATACAGGTCTTTTGTCTCCCTAGGTAGGTTTACTCCTAGGTATTTTATTCTTTTTGTTGCAGAGGTAAATGGGAGTGTTTCCTTAATTTCTCTTTCAGGTTTTTCTTCATTAGTGTATAGAAATGCAAGAGATTTCTGTGCATTAATTTTGTATCCTGAAATTTTACCAAATTCATTGATTAGCTGTAGTAGTTTTCTGGTGGCATCTTTAGGATTCTCTATGTATAGTATCATGTCACCTGCAAACAGTGACAGTTTTACTTCTTTTCCAATTTATATTCCTTTTATTTCTTTTTCTTCTTGATAGTTGTGACTAGGACTTCCAAAACTTTGTTGAATAATAGTGGTGAGAGTGGACATCCTTGTTTTGTTCCTGATCTTAGAGGAAATGCTTTCAGTTTTTCTCCATTGAGAATGATATTTGCTGTGGGTTTGTCGTATATGGTCTTTATTATGTTGAAGTAGGTTCCCTCTATGCCCACTTTCTGGAGAGTTTTTATCATAAATCAGTGTTGAATTTTGTCAAAAGCTTTTTCTGCATCTATTGAGATGATCATATGGTTTTTCTTCTTCAGTTTGTTAATATGGTGTATCACATTGATTGATTTGCATATATTGAAGAAAGCTTGCACCTCTGGGATAAATCCCACTTGATCATGGTGTATGATGCTTTTAATGTGTTGTTGGATTCTGTTTGCTAGTATTCTGCTGAGAATTTTTTCATCTATATTCATCAGTGATATTGGTCTGTAATTTTCTTTTTTTGTAGTGTCTTGTCTGGTTTTGCTATCAGGGTGATGGTGGCCTCATAGAATGAGTTTGGGAGTGTTCCTTCCTCAGAAATTTTTTGGAAGAGTTTGAGAAGGATGGGTGTTAGCTCTTCTCTAAATGTTTGTTAGAATTCGCCTGTGAAGCCGTCTGGTCCTGGACTTTTGTTTGTTGGAAGATTTTTAATCACAGTTTCAATTTCATTACTTGTGATTGGTCTGTTCATGTTTTCTATTTCTTCTTTGTTCAGTCTTGGAAGCTTATACCTTTCTAAGAATTTGTCCATTTCTTCCAGGTTGTCCATTATATTGGCATAGGGTTGCTTGTAGTAGTCTCTTAGGATGCTTTGTATTTCTGTGGGGTCTGTTGTAACTTCTCCTTTTTCATTTCTAATTTTATTGATTTGAGTCCTCTCCCTCTTTTTCTTGATGAGTCTGGCTAATGGGTTATCAATTTTGTTTATCTTCTCAAAGAACCAGCTTTTAGTTTTATTGATCTTTGCTATTGTTTTCTTTGTTTCTATTTCATTTATTTCTGCTCTGATCTTTATGATTTCTTTCCTTCTGCTAACTTTGGGTTTTGTTTGTTCTTCTTTCTCTAGTTCCTTTAGGTGTAACATTAGATTGTTTATTTGAGATTTTTCTTGTTTCTTGAGGTAGGCTTGTATAGCTATAAACTTCCCTCTTAGGACTGCTTTTGCTGCATCCCATAGGTTTTGGATCATTGTGTTTTCATTGTCATTTGTCTCTAGGTATTTTTTGATTTCCTTTTTGATTTCTTCAGTGATCTCTTGGTTACTTAGTAATGTATTGTTTAGCCTCCATGTGTTTGTGCTTTTTATGTTTTTTTCCCTGTAATTGATTTCTAATCTCACAGCATTGTGGTCAGAAAAGATGCTTGATATGATTTCAATTTTCTTAAATTTACTGAGGCTTGATTTGTGACCCAAGATGTGATCTATCCTGGAGAAAGTTCTGTGTGCACTTGAGAAGAAAGTGTAATCTGCTGTTTTTGGATGGAATGTCCTATAAATATCAATTAAATCTATCTGGTCTATTGTTTCATTTAAAGCCTGTGTTTCCTTATTAATTTTCTGTTTGGATGATCAGTCCATTGGTGTAAGTGAGGTGTTAAAGTCCCCCACAATTATTGTGTTACTGTCGATTTCCTCTTTTATAGCTGTTAGCAGTTGCCTTATGTACTGAGGAGCTCCTATGTTGGGTGCATATATATTTATAATTATTATATCTTCTTCTTGGATTGATCCCTTGATCATTATGTAGTGTCCTTCCTTGTCTCTTGTAACATTCTTTATTTTAAAGTCTATTTTATCTGATATGTTTATTGCTACTCCAGCTTTCTTTTGATTTCCATTTGCATGGAATATCTTTTTCCATCCCCTCACTTTCAGTCTGTATGTGTACCTAGGTCTGAAGTGGGTCTCTTGTAGACAGCATATACATGGGTGTTGTTTCTGTATCCATTCAGCAAGCCTGTGTCTTTTGGTTGGAGCATTCACGTTTAAGGTAATTATCGATATGTATGTTCCTATTACCATTTTCTTAATTGCTGTGGGTTTGTTTGTGTAGGTCCTTTTCTTCTCTTGTGTTTCCCACCTAGAGAAGTTCTTTTAACATTTGTTGTAGAGCTGGTTTGGTGGTGCTGAATTCTCTTATCTTTTGCTTGTCTGTAAAGCTTTTGATTTCTCCATCCAATCTGAATGAGATCCTTGCTGGGTATAGTAATCTTGGTTGTAGGTTCTTCCCTTTCATCACTTTAAGTATATCATGCCACTCCCTTCTGTCTTGTAGAGTTTCTGCTGAGAAATCAGCTGTTAACCTTATGGGAGTTCCCTTGTATGTTATTTGTTGTTTTTCCCTTGCTGCTTTCAATAAGTTTTCTTTGTCTTTAATTTTTGCCAATTTGATTACTATGTGTCTCGGCGTGTTTCTTCTTGGGTTTGTCCTGTATGGGACTCTCTGTGCTTCCTGGACTTGGGTGGCTATGTCCTTTCCCATGTTAGGGAAGTTTTCGACTAATCTCTTCAAATATTTTCTCTGGTCCTTTCTCTCTCTCTTCTCCTTCTGGGATCCCTATAATGTGAATGTTGTTGCGTTTAATGTTGTCCCAGAGGTCTCTTATGCTGTCTTCATTTCTTTTCATTCTTTTTCCTTTAGTCTGTTCTGCAGCAGTGAATTCCACCATTCTGTCTTCCAGGTCACTTATCCGTTCTTCTGCCTCAATTATTCTGCTATTGATTCCTTATAGTGTAGTTTTCATTTCAGTTATTGTATTGTTCATCTCTGTTTGTTTGTTCTTTAATTCTTCTAGGTCTTTGTTAAACATTTCTTGCATCTTCTCGATCTTTGCCTCCATTCTTTTTCTGAGGTCCTGGATCATCTTCACTACCATTATTCTGAATTCTTTTTCTGGAAGACTGCCTATCTCCACTTCGTTTACTTGTTTTTCTGAGGTTTTCTCTTGTTCCTTCATCTGGTACATAGCCCTCTGCCTTTTCATTTTGTCTGTCTTTCTGTGAATGTGGTTTTCGTTCCACAGGCTGCAGAATTGTAGTTCTTCTTGCTTCTGCTGTCTGCCCTCTGATGGATGAGGTTATCTAAGAGGCTTGTGGAAGTTTCCTGATGGGAGGGACTGGTGGTGGATAGAGCTGGCTGTTGCTCTGGTGGGCAGAGCTCAGTAAAACTTTAATCCGCTTGTCTGCTGATAGGTGGGGCTGGGTTCCCTCCCTCTTGGTTGTTTGTCCTGAGGTGACCCAACACTGGAGCCTGCCCCACTCTTTGGTTGGGCTAATGGCGGACTCTGGGAGGGCTCACGCCAGGGAGTACTTCCCAGAACTTATGCTTCCAGTGTCCTTGTCCTCATGGTGAGACACAGCCACCCCCGCCTCTGCAGGAGACCCTCCAACACTAGCAGGTAGGTCTGGTTCAGTCTCCTGTGGGGTCACTGTTCCTTCCCCTGGGTCCTGATGTGCACACTACTTTGTGTGTGCCCTCCAAGAGTGGAGTCACTGTTTCCCCCAGTCCTGTCAAAGTCCTGCACTCAAATCCTGCTAGCCTTCAAGGTCTGATTCTCTAGGAATTCCTTCTCCTGTTGCCAGACCCCTAGGTTGGGAAGCCCGACTTGGGGCTCAGAACCTTCACTCCAGTGGGTGGACTTCCATGGTATAAGTGTTCTCCAGTTTGGGTCACCCACCCAGCAGTTATGGGATTTGATTTGATTGTGATTGTGCCCCTCCTACCGTCTCATTGTGGCTTCTCCTTTGTCTTTGGATGTGGGGTATCTTTTTTGGTGAGTTCCAGTGTCTTCCTGTCAATGATTGTTCAGCAGTTAGTTGTGATTCTGGTGCTCTCGCAAGAGGGAGTGAGAGCACGTCCTTCTACTCCGCCATCTTGAACCAATCTCTGTTTATCTGTTTTATATACAGTAGTGTGTATCTGTTAATCCCAAACTCCTAATTTATCCCTCCTACCCCTTCCCCCTTTGGTAACCATAAGTTTGTTTTCTATGTCTGTGAGTCTATTTCTGTTTTCTAAATAAGTTCATTTGAACCATTTTTTTTTTAGATTTGGCATATAAACGATATCATGTGATATTTGTCTAAAATCACTCTCTGCTTACTGTGGTTGTTTGAGAAGTGATTAAAAGGAGAATTTCTAAATTGCAAGTGAACTCTGCTTCAATTTAAAAAAATAATTTAATGCAACCTAGTATATATAGCATGGATACACAACAAGGTCCTACTGCATAGCACAGAGAACTATATTCAATATCCTGTGATAAACCATAATGGAAAAGAATATGAAAAAGAATAGATATATATATGTATAACTGAATCACTTTGCTGTACAGTGGAAATTAGCACACCATTGTAAAACAACCTTACTTCAGTAAAATTTTAAAAAATAATTTTAAAAGAAGAATTTCTGAAACAATCCCTGACTTTGAATAAAGGCTTTCTCATGCCTTGTTTTTGTTTTTGAAAATGTTCCAAATTGTTCATCATTACTTAGTGTTATCTGTTTACAGGGAAATCAGATGACATTCTACATTACAGCGACATTGCATTAAATCAGATGACATTAGAGGGAAATCATGACAAAACAGAAACAGACTCTCAGACATAGAAAACAAACTCAAGGTTACCAAAGGGGAAAGGGGAGAGGGATAAATTAGGAGTTTGGGATTAACAGATACACACTACTATACATAAAAAAGATAAACAACAAGGACCTACTGTATAGCAGAGGAAACTCTACGCAATATTTTATAATAACCTAAATGGGGAAAGAATATGAAAAAGAATAAATATATGTATATGTACAGTAGAATCACTTTGCTTTACACCTGAAACTAAAACAACATTGTAAATCAACTTTGGTCCAATATAAAATAAAAATTAAAGAAAAAAATGTTTTTAATTAAAAAAATAATAAACAAGATGGATGGTATCTAGTTGTTCCCACGGACTCTTAGGAACTTTTGGAAACTTACTGAACAACCCTACTCCTGGGGAAGCAGCAGAGGTCTCATAAATATGCTGACAGCTGTGGGCTCTACCCAGCAGTTTTCCACCAGCCTGTTTCCAAGGAAAGAGGTTTCATTTCTGCGATGAAACGACATAGCCCGATATCTCTGAACAGAAACCTGTTCTGCTTCCGTCTATTCGAAGGGCCTCGAAATGTCCTGAAATCATTTATCTCCTTGTGTGCTTCTCTTAGAGAAATGAGTTTTATATTCTTGTGGGAAAACTGTAATTTTATTTGTAACACAACCTAAGTCATGGCTCCTAGGTTTACATTTCAGAGATGAAATCAACAGCCCGGTGACATTCTAGGATATTTACCTGAGAACTTAGTTCTGTGCCCTTTACAGTGTAGGCTTCCTAGGGGAAATTTGCTTTTAGGGTTGGAGACCTTCTCAGACAGGAGACTATTTTGTCCAATCCATGGGCTTTTCCCCCTGCAGTTTACAGAGAAAGAAAGGAAAAGTGTATATTCCAGTGCTCAGTTGTAGAGAACAGAGTTTATTTGAGGTACAGTAAGTTGGAAAAGATTTACTGCAGGATATATGTATATTTTAATAAAGATGTAATTCCCATGTCATAAAATTCACTCTTTTAAAATGTACAATTCAGGGACTTCCCTGGTGGTCCGGTGGTTAGGACTCTGCACTCCCATTGCAGGGGATGTGGGTTTGATCCCTGGTCGGGGAGTAAGATCCCACATGCCCCCGCACCAAAATAATAATAAAATAAAAATAAAATAAAAATTTAAAAAAGAAATTAAAATAAAATGTACAATTCAGTGGGTTTTGGTATATTCACAAAGTTGTGAAACCATTAACTTTGTTTAATTTCACAACGTGGTCACCACCTTAAAGAAACCCTGTTCCCATCACCCCCCCCATCACCCCCTTTCTCCTAGACCCTGGCATTACTAATCTGCTTTTTGTGTGCATGGATTGCCCATTCTAGACATTTCATGTGCATGGAACCCTACACTGTTGGCTCTTTGTGACTGGTTCCTTTCACTCAGCTTAATGTTTTCAAGATTTAGCCACATTGAAGCACGTAGCTGTACTTTGTTCTAATTAATGACTGAATAATATTCTGTTGCATGGATGGACCCCATTCTGTTTATCCGTCCATCCTTGGGCTCTTTCCTGCTTCTTGGCTGTTGTGATTGCTGCTGCTGTAACACGCGTGGAGAAGGTCTTGTTTGAACACCCGTGCTCAGTTCTTTGGGGTAGATGCCTAGGCGTGGAATTGCTGAGTCATAGGGTGATTCTTCATTTCCCTTTTTAAGGAACCACCAAAGTGTTTTCCAAGGTGGCTGCACCATCTCACATTTGTACCAGCCACGTATGAAGACGGTCATTTTCTCCAAACTCTCCCCAACCCATGTGACTATCTGTCCTTTATATCGAAGACCATCCTGGGTGTGTGTGTGTGAGATGGTGTCTCCTTGTGGGTTTTATTTGCATTTCCCCAGTTGCTAATGATGTCCAGCATCTTTTCAAATGCTTCTTGGAGTTTCGGTTTTTTTGCGTAGAAAGGGAAACACCTCCATGGTTGCACTGGAGGCGTGGCTTCTACCTTGACCCTTGTCCAGATCTCATGGGAGCACATCTGATTAGCTGACCTATGTCCTCTTTAGCATTACTGTTTTTTGTGGGGTTTTTTTGGTTTTGGTTTTTTAATTATGATTTGTCTTGGTAAATTCCAGAATTTGTTTTTGTTTTTATTTATTTTTTTTTTGTAATTGAAGTATAGTTTATTTACAATTATCATGTTAGTTTCAGGTGTACAGCAAAGTGATTCAGTTATATACTATATATATTATATATATGTTCCTTTTCAGACTCTTTTCCATTATAGGTTGTTATAGGATATCGAATGTAGTTCCTGTGCTATACAGTAGGTTCTTTTTTTATCTATTTTATATATAGTAAGTAGTGTGTATATGTTAATCCCAAACTCCTAGTTTATCCCTACCCCACCCCCTTTTCCCCCATGGTAACCATGTTTGTTTTCTACATCTGTGACTCTGTTTCTGCTTTGCAAATAAGTTCATTTCTACCATTTTTCTAGATTCCGCATATAAGCGGTATCATATGATATTTGTCTTTCTCTGACTTACGTCCCTTAGTGTGATCATCTCCAGGTCCATCCGTGGTGCTGCAAATGGCATTATTTTGTTCTTTTTCTATGGCTGAGTAATATATATTGTATATATATATTGTATATATATTGTATATTTCTACCACATCTTCTTTATCTATTCATCTGTCGATGGAAACTTAGGTTGCTTCTATGTCTTGGCTATTGTAAGAAGTGCTAGCATTCCTGTTTTAAGAGAGTCTGGAGAATGCTGCTTAATGTCTGGACCTCTGACATGTAGGTAACCCTAAAATGTGAGCAGAGAGTGTCTTAAGGCCCAAACCATCATAACCAGTGAATCTCACAGTCCTCAAACTTCAGAGACAAATGTCAAGAGCGCACAGGTAACTGAGGGTTTGGGTTCCAATTCTTGTATTACGTTTTTAGTATCACAACTTCTTATCATTCCCTTTTCTTATCTGGTAAACAGGAAATACAAGTTTATGACCTTATAGGAGTTCCTGGAAGATTCAACTCATCCAGGGTTTATGGACCCTCTGAGATGTGTTGCTTGGGTAACAGCCATGAACAAAATAAACAACCCCTCCCCGCTTGCCCTCATTTTGCTTATGACTCACAGGGGATGGTTACCAGTAACCATTGAGCTTACTATTATGTAAGCTCAATAATTACATAATAGTAATAATAATAATGATACATAGAGAAAGTGCCGGACTATAGGAAAAAGAACAAATAGAAGAGAGTTGACGAATCATGCATGCTAGGAGTGGGGTACCATTTGCAGAATAAGAATGGTCAAGCTTGGTCTTACTGAAAAGATACAGTTACATGAAATAAAGGAAGCAGAACTCTTAGGGCTGTGAGAATCCCACGTACAGTCAAGGGTCCAAATCTGTTGGCAGCCATTGTGATCATCATTCTTTTCATCACCGCCACCATCAACACCATCATGATTGCCACCATTTCAGTCAGCGGACGAGACTTTAGCTGCTGGCGACTAGCTCAGATTTTCAGCGTCTCAGAGAAGAAACCCGGCGAAGAATCCCAGTAGGAAGCGGCTACAGTCTCTGTGAGCTGGAAAGCATCGGGTGAAACCCTTTCATCCTGTTCTGTATTCAGAACTCACGCCGCCAACGGTGCTGCCTTTAATCCGAGGCAGTGGCTGGAAAATCAGGGGTCCAGAGGTCAGCCGTGCATCAGATTTGGGGCTGTGTGATCCCGTTGCCTGGGGCTTCTGAGCTCCAGCACCCGCCTTCATAAGGACGGGGCCAGGACGGTGGGGCAGAGTCAGCTGAGCAGTACCCCCCCCCCCTCCACAGCCCTCTCTGTCCTGAACAGGGGCGTCCAGACCTCATTTCCTAAGGCCACCACGCAGCGCTGAGGTGCCAGAGGCATTGTGAGAAAAGTGGGAGCGGAAACGAACCTCTCATTATTCATCGTGTGGACTCAAATGACACTTCAGTTCTCCCCGTAGCCCAGAATATAGTTCTGCTGAGCAGTAGAACACAGACATTTAGGTACAAACCCACCGTCCCTAAAACAGAGATGTTGACACCCACCCCGTCGTGCTGCCATGAGGGTCGACAAGACATGCCATGCTCGGCCCAACACTTCGACGCGGTGATTCTTTTGTCCATTTATTTTTATGAAACGAAGGCAGCCTCAACATTCCGTATGCACGGACTCTGCCTACCACCCGGGGAAACACAGAAGCCGGAATTTTCTCAATCCCCCAGCAGCTTCAAGGATGCAATACATCCTTAGAAGGTCGTCCTGCAATATGGCGCCCAATGGAAACCCATGGGGTACATTTGCGTGAGATGCTTTTGTTGTACAAGCTGCCCTGTGTGTGTCAAGGCTCTGGCTTAGCTTTGGGAATTCTGGACAAATACACAGTGGATTCAAGAAGCAATCCCAGGTCTGAGATGAAAGCAGCTATTTTTCCCAGCTGGCCAGGAGCCTCCATCTTCAACGCCTTCCTCTGGTCCTTCTGACTTAGAACCTGTCAATGGATTTTTCTTGGTGTTCTTTTTCTCATTATTTTTTCAATTGTGGTAAAATAACATAACGTCATATGTGCCACCTGAACCATTTTTTTTTTTTTTTTCTGGAGCTGAGGACTGCTTTATTTATCAGCGGAGTTTAGAAGGTGGTGTAAGCGTGTTCACTGCGTCCAGGGCCTCAAGACAGGACAGGACATGAGATAGGACATGGGACAGGACACCAGTGTTTGTCCGGCCTCTCCCTCGGGCAAGGCCCTGCCCACCCTGGCCGAGCTCCAGGTTCAGGAGGTTGGGCCGGGACTCCTCCCCCCTGACTGAACCATTTTTAAGTGTACGGTTGTCTGGCATGAAGCACATTCACACTGTGTGCAACCATCCCTGCCATGCATCTCCAGAACTTGTTCATCTTCCCAAACTGAAACGCTGTCCCCATGAAACACTCGCTCCCCTTCCCCTCTGCCCCCAACCTGCTGATGCCTTTGGCCTCTATGTTGGAATGTCTGAAGGTGGCTTCTGTGATCATCACAGGGGAACCTGGCCTGGCTGGCAACTGGGGCCAAAGGGGGGGGGCCTCCTTCTGCCACCTCTCTGAGCTAGGGACCCACCAGGACCCGTGTGCCTCCCCTACCCAGGCTGGAGCTCCGAGGTCCCTCCAAGTCCGAGGTCCATGGAAGCAGATCAGACAAGAGGGAGAGGGATGAGGGGCCCTGACCCGTCTTCACATGCCCCACCATCAACGACATAGAGTTCTTCATCCTCAGAAACAAGATACACTGTGGGCTTGTCCTCAGGAGGGGTCTGTAAAGATGCAGAGGAGCTGGTCGGGGGCTCCTGGTGGAAAGCCCATTCTTGTACAAGGAAAGGAAGGCTTAAGGCTTGCATGCCATGAAAATTTCTAATCACGGTGCAAATGAAGTGCCTGACACCTCCTCCTACCTCTGCTTGGCCATGATACTCGGTTCTTCTTGCTTTGCAGCTTTCGGTTGCCGTATGAGTTTGGTAGGGCTCCCATAACAGAGCACCCCAGACTGGGGACCTTAAACAACTCACACTTATTTCCCCCAGTTCTGGAGGCTGGAATCTGAGATCAGGGTGTGGGCAGGGCTGGTTCCTCCCAAGGCCTTTCTCCTGGGCGTGTAGACGGCCATCTCCTCCCTGTGTCCTCACATGGTCGTCCCTCTGTGTGTGTCTGTGTCCTGATCTCCTTTTCTTATAAGGACACCAGTCCTATGGGATCAGGACCCACACTAGTGACCTCATTTTACCTTCATCACCTCTTTAAAGGTCCTGTCTCCAAATACCCCAAGAACCATCACATTGTGGGTTAGGATTTCAACATATGAGTTAAGTGTAGGGGGGGCACACTTAACCCATAACACTTGGCGACTCTCTGTCCAAGGAGACCGAGCCTTGCAAGGCAGGTCCCATTTCTTCGGCTTCCCCTCAGCATCCTGCATTTAGTGGGCATCTCTTAAACATGCCTTGTTGCTCGATGAATTGCAGTTGGTGTGACATTTCAACACCCACCTGAGTACAAGGCACGAGGCTGGGACCACAGCCCAACACAGGATGCCTCGGCCAGGCAGTAACTAACAGACACGGGTAGATGCTCATGAGCTACTTGGATGGACAACCCCTTCAATAACAGAGGGCAGATTTCCTAGACCGACACTCCACCAAAGGGTTTCCTGAGTTGTCTGGTTCCAACATTCAGAGCTGAGGATGTTGTTTTTTAAAACCTTTACCTGCAAAGAGCATCTCTAGCACTGTGTGTGGTCAGAGGAGGTGAGGGGGGAGACTTCATGCCGACGAAGGGTCCTCCATGGGGGCGGGGGGGGGTTGCATGTCCATGGTGGGGAGCCCTGCGTGGGGCAGAGTGTGAGGAATCACTGCCAGGGGCTGTACACCCATCTCCACACCAAGAACTGCCCATACGACAGATAACACTGTGTCTGCTCTGAATACACAGTCAATTTTTTTTCCTAATAAACCACAAATACTTCATAAATTATGGCTAAATGAGTAGTAGCTATTTTAGCACTTTATCTCCTCTTTTGAAGAACACCGGTATGCATGGCAGTCATGTGGGAATATGTGAATTTTTTGATATCCAAAAAGCCCAATACAGTTGAAGATGAGTAAAATCTGTAGCTGCTGAGAACAGATGGCTCCCGAGATGAATCTTGGTGGCAGATGACATGAGATGTGATCAGCTGAATAACGTCTGCTTCAGACAGAACTTCGTGATACTCTGACCAGACAGGTCAAGGTGGGGAACTGTTTTAAAATATAGGGTTTAGAGACTTCCCTGGCGGTCCAGTGGTTAAAACTCCGTGCTTCCAATGCAGGGGGCACGGGTGTGATCCCTGCTCAGGGAACTAAATCCCACATGTCGCATAGTGTGGCCAAAAAAATAAAATAAAATAGTTTAAAAATAGGGTTTATTATTATTCAGGTATAGTAAATCCAACAAATCAGGAGATGACTGCCACTGAGAAGCTAGTTTGTAGATCTACGGCAATGTGTCTTTCCTTAGCAATACCGTCTTGTATACTTGAAATGTACTAAGGGGGGTGACCTTAACTGTTCTCATCACAAACAAGCAAACAAACAAAAACGAAATTGGAAACTACGTGAGATGATGCATATATGTTCATTAGTTTAGTGGTGGCCACTATTTCACATTATATACATATATCAAAGCATCAAGTGGTACACCTTAAATAATACAATTTTTATTCATCAATTTTATGTTGATAAAGATGGGGGGGGGGAATAGATGGTGACTCACAGTGTCCAAGAGGAGGGGGCACACCATGCAGGGCCACATGGGAGGAACTAGGGTCGGTCAGGAGGATGGGGGTGGAGACTAGACAACAGCTTTTATTGTGGTTTCCACAGGAAGGAACAGGTGAGCAGGGTTAGGATGGGCTGGTATGAATAATTCCAGCAGGTCGTGGGTACACTTGCTATCCTAGTTGTCCGGTACCTGCTCTGGGAGGGATGAAGACAGGTGGATGGTGACCCTTGAGAGTCCAAATAAAGACAGCAACTCAGGTAACTCCCTGCTGGCATTCACACCCAGCATCACATCCTTAGTAGACTTAAAACCTGAATTCTGCTTCCTCCATCGAATGTGGATCCTCGAGGGGATTCACTTCCAAAAGGGACCAGTGTCATCAACATCGTAAACTATCAGATCCCAGATATGTACTACTCTTCCGTCATTTTCTTTTTAACATGGGGGAAATGTTTTCACATTGTCCTCATCTGTGCTCTCAGCTTCTCAAAAAAATTTAACATAGTAGAATCAAAGACGATCTTGAAGCAATAAAACAGCTAATATTTCTATGAAACAAGGAGGTGTATGAGAGCCCCCTCAGAGGAGGGGTTGAGGCATGGGGTCTGGATGGGTCGGTTTGCATTTGGAAGGGGGATCGTTTGCTGTCTCTAGGAATTGGCCATCCCCTGGAAGGGTCAGCAAGACCCCAAGATATCAAAGCATCAGAAACTAGGAAGTACATTATGATAGGACCCCTCTCCTGTTAAAGGACACTGACAGGATCCCTTTTTCTTTCTTTTTCCTTTAAAGGAGATGCTTGGCTTTGCGGAACAGGGGGAGGAGGGGCGTTACCAAGCTGTGGGAAAATGACACTTTCCAGAAACACCTGGATTTGTGCTTTGAAAGAGCAGCTCTACTGCTTCCTGGGGACACCTCTTCTCCAGGCATTGTAGACAAACCATACCATGAACCAGCATCTGTTTCATTGTTGGCCTTGAGTTGTAGGACCACCTAATGAAACATCGTTCAACAGCTTTACTTTGCCAGACTGGTGACTCATCGGTGGGAACCCCAGGTAGGATATGGGTCACATGCATAGGTGGATCTTGTCTGGCTTAGATGGATGGGGACGAATCCCCATTCTGATCTAATCTCCATTACAAGGAGGTGGAGGAACCAGTTTAACAAGTGTCGTCTCTTTGTGGTGATGTTACAGCCATATCTCACCTACCCCGAGGGCCATGAGTATGGTTGACTGGCACCAGGACATAAAGCAATGAGCCTGTCTGATGGCAAGGAAAGTGATGGGCTTCATGCTCTAGGTGTTGGTGGATCCCTAAGAACTGACACCGTCACTTTATTGGTAGGGACCGCCTTGCGTCTACCATCTTGTCACCAAACGCCATGTTGTGGAGGCATCAGGAGAAAGGTGTAAAGCTGCCAGGCAAGCTGAAACAGAGAAATACTCAAAACCCAGAGAGGAAGAATAGGAACCAGCACACCCTGCATTGCTATGTTCTTCCTCACCCTGCATCGCTCATTCTTGGGGACAAAGGAAGAGGAGAGAATGGGATTTTGCCCCGTGTTGGGTGATTGGATTTGGGAACTCAGAAATGCCACGGGGTGACAGAAGCAATTCATCACCTCTGAGGTTGGCACCTCTGAGCTCCCACTTGTCTGCCACCCGGGTGGCTGCCAAGCTCTACTCATTCACACCTTCTGTCTCATTCCCGCACCCCAGACTCTTCAACAGGACTTTAATGTTCAAGGTCAGAATTGTTTCCTCACAGTGGAGCTGCCTCCATGGCAGGGATTTCTCTATCTCTGCAGAGAGTGGGGTTCATCTAGAAAATGGCTGGGTTCCCGTCCAGATGTGGGGTCCTTTCACCTTTACCTACTCAGAGCCGAGGAGCGAAAACCAGTCTGTGTGAGGCCATTGCATGAGACACGCAGGAGTCTTAGCACCCAAGGGGCAAAGTGGGTTGAGAATCCCAAAGCAATTAGGCAGCTATTGTGACTGGTGTACACTGAAATGGAAAGAAAGCACCACAAAGTGAGCGGGAGGGGAAGGACCCACAGGATTTTTCCCCTGATGAGTGACGAGGAGACAGATGTAAACTAGTCAGAAATCACACTTGAAAGAAATATGAAAAACATGCCAATGCTTCATTTGGCATCCTTCTACAAAATTTTTATTTTGTATTAGAATAGAGTTGATGAACAATGTTGTGTTGGTTTCAGGTGTACAACAAAGTGACTCAGTTCTACATATACATGTATCTATTCTTTTTCAAATTCTTTTCCCATTATAGGTATTACAAGATGTTGAGTAGAGTTCCCTGTGCTCTACAGTAGGTCCTTGTTGGTTATATATATTTTTTATATATAGTCGTGTGTATATGTTAACCACAAACTCCTAATTTATCCCTCCCCCCTTTCCCCTTTGGTAACCATAAGTTTGTTTTCTAAGTCTGTGAGTCTGTTTCTGTTTTGTAAATAAGTTCATTTGTATCATTTTTCTTTAGATTCCGCATATAAGTGATATCATATGATATTTCTTTCTCTGTCTGACTTACTTCACTCAGTTAATAATAATCTATAGGTCCATCCAAGCTGTTGCAAATGGCATTATTTCATTCTTTTTATGGCTGAGTAATATTCCATTGTGTCTGTGTACCACATTGTCTTTATCCATTCATCTATTGATGGGCATTGTGTTGGCTATTGTGAATAGTGCTGCTGTGAGCATTGAGGTGCATGTATCTTTTCAAATTATGGTTTTCTCCAGAGACATGCCCAGGGGTGGAATTGCTGGATCATACGGTAGTTCTATTTTTAGTTTCCTGAGGACCCTCCATCCTGTTCTCCATAGTAGCTGCACCAATTTACATTCCCACCAACAGTGCAGGAGGGTTCCCTTTTCTCCACACCCTCTCCAGCATTTATTACTTGTAGACTTGTTTGATGATGGCCATTCTGAATGGTGTAAGGTGATAACCTCATTGTAGTTTTGATTTGCATTTCTCTAATAATTAGTGATGAGCATCTTTTCTTGTGCCTCTTGGCCATCTGTATGTCTTCTTTGGAGAAATGTCTATTTAAGTCTTCTGTCCATTTGGCATCTTGATGGCACTTTCTAGATAGATTTTCTTCCATGGTCTTAAAAAAATAGCCACACTCTTGGCCTTTCTAATGAATCATGTTGACATGGGGATGTTGTCCACGCTGATTGGTCCAGGTTTTAAATTATCGGTCCTACTTCAATAAGGAACATACTCAAAAGTCTTGGACATACGTCAAGCCATGAGAATCTTAGACTCGTTGCTAGACCAGCCTTCTAGATAGCTCATGGGTGCCCAAGGTGCCTTACTTCTCTCAAATTCCTTCAAGGGGAAAGAAGAGGGTCCTGATTTTATGGGTTTCCTTGTTTCTTTTTCTTTCCTTTCATTCCTGCTCTGCTCTTTCCTTTCTTTCCCTTTCATTCCTGCTCTGCTCAAGGTCTGTAGTGGGTTGGATTGTGGTTCCTCCAAGAGCTATGTCTACATCCTAAGCCCTGGTTCCTGGGAATTGTAGCCTTATTTCAGAAAAGGGTCTTTGCAGATGCAGTGAGGTTCAGAATCTCAAGATAAGGTCATCTCGGATGAGGGTAGACTCTAGAAATCCAATGACTCATGTCCTTAAAACAGACGAAAGAGAACACACATGTAGAGAAGATCATTTGAAGACAGGCAGGGATTGCAATGATGCATCTACAAGCCCAGGAATGCCGAGGCTGCCAGCAGCCCCCAGAAGCTGGGAGAGAGACGTGGAGCAAATTCTCCCTCACGGCCCTCAGAAGGAACCCTGCCAACACCTTCATCTTGGACTTCTGTCCTTTAGACTGTGACACAATACATTTCTCTTGTTTGAAAGCACCCAGTTTGTGCAAATTTTGTGATAGCATCTTCAGGAAACTAAAAGAAGCTCCAACACGATTTTTGTTTCCCTTAAAGGACTCTCCTAATCCCACAGTAATCACTTCCCTATGTGCAAGGCCAGCTCCTTTTCTGATGCTTCTGTTATGGATGTCCTACATGTGTTCTGTGTGCACAGATGCTTCATTATTCCTTCACAACGGTGAGAAGGAAGAGGAGCTCTTAGTACTTCTCGCTTAATTTTTCTTACACACGGAAAGATGTGCACCAGTGTCCATAGAGGGGATGATTCGGCAGGTGCTCAGACCGTGACGTATCCTGCTTGGTTGTGAGTCTCTGCCACGGACAGGAATACAGTAGTCACAAGCAATTAATTCTTCCTGTGAGTGGCCCAAGGTTACTTTTAACATCCTCAACGGTCTCTTGCAAGATGGGATACGTTTCCCTCCTTCAGGCCCTGCCCTCTGGTTCCCGGCGGGACTTGGCTATGTGGAGCCTGGCATCCTCAGCCCATTAACCATCCCCGGCAGCTGAACTGTGTGGTGGACAGATATTGATCACCTTTCCCTGGGGTGATCCGATGATGCTGAGTGAAGCCGACATTTTTTGGTTGCCATGGAGCTTGGAAGGCTCTACTGCGCCCCATGCTGATGGCAGAAGACAAGAGACACCCAAACACGCACATATGAAAGCATTTGAGAGATGGGTCATAAAAACTCCCCATTTCTATTTAGACGGAGAGATTACTATAAGGCTGTCCTAGACGGCTCAGGTTCGGGTGTCCATTTAGAAGACCGAAGAGTATTCTAAATTCTCTCTGTTCCTTGAGAAATGCCTTGGGTGTTGGAGAAAGAGGAGGCAACCACGTGTCCACAGGAATATTCTGCAGTTTTCCTGTGGTCAGAAAGCTGGAAAATAGAACACAAAGTAGACTCACCCATACGTACTTGCTTTCCTGGACTTGGAATGGGCCATCAAAATCCATCGACCATAATCCATGGAGTAGGACGGACGGATGGACCAGGCTGACTTTTGGAGACTGTCTGCCTGGGTTAAAGGATTCCTCTGTCCCCAGATGACTAATGACCCCAGCAGATGGATCATCATGCAATTCCCACAATGATGAGAAAAATATTGGTTAAGATGGAGTGATACAAACTTCTAGGGAGGTGTCCACGAGATTCAGAGGTTATGCTAATTGGAACAAAGAAGGATGGGCATGTTTACTTGGGAACTCGGGACTTGGAGCAGTTATCATGTGCAGTTGTCACGTGCTCAGGGGAGAAAAGGACTGTCTACACAAGGGAGCGTCCTGACAGTGTAGACAACTATGGGATTGGAGGAAGAGTTGTCATATAATTGGGTCTCTACTTGTCTCTTTGGCCATCTCCCAGTTTGGGAATCAGACTATAAAGTTTGAAATATTTTTCCAAAATCACTTAAAACTGTATGGCTAGAGGCATGGCTGACAAAGAATCTGGATTTATAGCTGGGACAAAACTTCATGACATATCAACAGTCAACGGTGTCATCTTAGTGTTTACATCCAGAGCTTAAAAATCTCAAACTAGGACAGAAATTCGAATGATTCTTTGGTAAAAGACCTTCGCCTCACTGATTCCATCTCCTGCTGGCTGGAGTCTGCCACTTAATAAAATAACTAAAAAAAGACCTAAGAGTGGATACCTCATATATATATTTGCACTCAGCTCTCTGTTGTCCGAATTAGACAAATCTGCGGGTCCATGGTGTGATCGCAGCACGATTCCGAAAACCCAAGAAGGAACCTCTAATTCTGTGTCTGACACAGTTTGGGAATCCTATCCCCTTTCGCAGATTCTACAAGCACAGGCGTGTTGCATGCTCTTTCTTCTTCATTGCGAAAGGCCCTGGTATCTTAGCTCCTTTGGTATTTTCTAAAGTAATGGAACAGGTTGATTCACACCCCGCCCGCTAAGCCTTATTCTCATGCAGTTTTCCATCCAAACATGTCCTTCTGTTTCTCCTCCTGCAACCCACTGCCGCCGCTTATTGTGCAATCAGCAGATTTCCCCAAAAGCTAAAAGAAACCTTTGCAGACTGAGGAGAAACCCATGAGGACTGAGGGACAGGGGGCTCTTTGTCAGATTTGTGGCAGCTCCAAGCAAGCTCATCTTCTACCACGCACTTCTTTGTAAGAAGCTCCTGTGTGTGGGCACTCCCGTCACAGACTGTGGCTCTGTCGTAGGACGGGACTCAGGACACGGCTGGAACAGTGTGTCTTACTCTTGAAAAATAATACAACACCCAGAGCATAAAACTTAAGACCTTCCTTGGAAATTCACACCACAACCTAATAAATTTTTTAATTAATTTATATTGGAGTGTAGTTGATTTACAATGTTGTGTTAGTTTCTGCTGTACAGCAAAGTGAATCAGTTATACATACACATATATCCACTCTTTTTTAGATTCTTTTCCCATATAGGCCATTACAGAGTATTGAGTAGACTTCCCTGTGCTATACACTAGGTCCTTATTAGTTATCTATTTTATATATAGTAGTGTGTATATGTCAGTTCCAATCTCCCAATTTATCCTTCCCCCCCCCTTACCCCCTGGTAACTATAAGTTTGTTTTCTACATCTGTGATTCTATTTCTGTTTTGTAAATAAGTTCATTTGTATCATTTTTTTTAGATTCCACATATAAGTGATATCATATGATTTGTTTTTCTCTGTCTGACTTACTTCACTCAGTATGATAATCTCTATAGTTGCATCCATGTTGCTGCAAATGGCATTATTTCATTCCTTTTTATGGCTGAGTAATATTCTGTTGTATATATGTACCACATCTTCTTTATCCATTCTTCTGTTGATGGACACTTAGGTTGCTTCCATGTCTTGGCTATTTTAAATAGTGCTGCAATGAACATCGGGGTGCATGTGTCTTTTCGAATTATGGTTTTCTCTGGATATATGCCCAGGAGTGGGATTGCTAGGTCATATGGTATTTTTAGTTTTTTAAGGAACCTCCATACTGTTTTCCACAGTGGCTGCACCAATTTACATTCCTACCAACAGTGTAGGAGGGTTCCCTGTTCTCCACACCCTCTCCAGCATTTATCGTTTGTAGATCTTTTGATGATGCCTATTCTGACGGGTGTCTGGTGATACCTCATTGTAGTTTTGATTTGCATTTCTCTAATAATTAGTGATGTTGAGCATCTTTACATGTGCTTTTTAGCCATCTCTATATGACCTAATAATTTTAATGGGCCAGGATTTCTTCTTCTTCTCTAAACTAAAACCACATGTACAGGGACTTCTGTGGTGGTGCAGTGGTTAAGAATCCACCTGCCAATGCAGGGGACACGGGTTTGAGCCCTGGTCCGGGAGGATCCCACATGCCGTGGAGCAACTAAGGCCGTGCGCCACAACTACTGAGCCTGCGCTCTAGAGCCCGCAAGCCACAACTACTGAGCCCGTGTGCCACAACTACTGAAGCCCGTGCGCCTAGAGCCCGTGCTCCGCAACAAGAGAAGCCACCGCAATGAGAAGCCCTTGCACCATAATGAAGAGTAGCCCGCGCTCTTCACAACTAGAGAAAGCCCGCGTGCAGCAACGAAGACCCAACGCAGCCATAAATAAATAAATAAATAAATAAATAATAAATGTATTTTTAAAGAAAACCATATGTACAACTGCAACTATTCAATGAAAACAGTACCCTTTTCTTCACCAAATTCATAGCTCCATTTCTGTGCCATCCAATCCCAACACAATCCCTTGCTACTTGCCCATGATGACTCCTAGTCACAAGGATGCATGTATGAACCCCCTTGTGATGTGCTTCCTGCCAATATGCCCTCCATCTTCTTGGGCGTCCATTCCACTGGCTGCCCCATCCTCTCGCAGCTCCCAGTCTGGGCTGGCATGATTCTGCTCCACCTTGGGACCACCTTCTTCCCCTCTGCTTCATGTTCTCTTGGTATCTGTCTTCCTGCCGTTTCTCTTTTCTTTCCCTGAAGGCTAGGATGCCTCCATACTTGGGACCTTCTCCCTCTTCTTGGCCACGTGAACTCTGTGGACTTTTGCACTTGAACTCCTAGTATTTAAATCCTGAGACTGTCGGTGCAATACTCATATCAGACAGAGTAGATTTTAAAGCAAAGGCTATAAAGAAAGATAAAGAAGGACACTATATAATGATAAAAGGATCAATACAAGAAGGGGATTTTACACTCATTAACATATATGCACCTAATATAGGTGCACCCAAATACATAAAACAAATACTAACAGACATAAAGGGAGAAATCGATAGGAATAAATCCTGAGACTGTCGGGATTTGTGTTCAGATCTCTGCAGACTATCTTTGTAACCTTGAGCACACTTTTCAACCTCTGTGCCTCCCATACGGATCCGTAGATTGGGATAACCACAGTGCCCAACGCATAGGGTTTTGGTGAAGACGGGGTGAATGACTCCATGTGACTCACAGCCAAGGCTGGCTCTTGCTGAAGTCTCAGGAATTATCAGCTTCATTACGATGGCAATTTTTGTCTTGGAGAGTGGATTTCGCTTCAGAGTTTCAGTCCTCTAATTCTGCCATGCAAATGACTTTCAGAATTTTATGTCTAGCCACAGACTCTTCTTAAGACCTTTTAGAGGTCTTCTTAAGACCTTCTTAAGGTCTTTACTGTAAATACCAACTTGGCTTGAAATTGTCATCTCAAAGTCAATATGTACTAGTCTGCACTTATCACCATCATCGTAATCATAATCATCACCATCACCACCATCATCGTCATCACCATCATCACCATCATCATCATCACCATCACCATCACCATCATCACCATCATCATCGTCACCATCATCATCGTCACCACCACCATCATCATCACCATCATCGTCATCACCATCATCATCATCACCATCATCACCATTATCATCACCATCATCATCATCACCATCATCATCAGTATCATCACCATCATCATCATCATCATTTTTGCTCCATCACTAAATTAAAAGTAAGCTAGTCAAAAATAGTCGACTGCTTTCTGTAGCCCCATCACAGCTTTTGCCATAGTCTGTAAGGTTGGATTAGGGAAAGGGGTCACTTTCCCATAAAAGTCTGAATTTCCCTCCAACACATCTTTATGGATATGTCTCATTTTCTCAGTAAAACTCTCTCTCTCTCTCTCTCTCATTCACATAATACTTTTAATTATATCATTGACACCTCACTCTGTTGCTCACATATTCAATCAGTTTATTCTATCTTAGAAATACAACAATTTCTTCTGAGGAAACCCATGATAAGAACCCACCACCAACCATTCGTCACGAGCAATTTTGAAACTTTCATGAATGTCGCATCCCCTTACTTGCTCACCTTCTTTCAAAATCTCTCTTGCATTTTTGTGTCTCTGTTGTTCTTCTCCTACTGTGAGCCATTCTTTCCAAAACTCAGTTAGAGCCATGGTCTCCTACCTGGGTTCCCTGCTCTCAGTCTCTCCCCACTGGAATCCAGGTGATGCAGAGGAGCGATGGTCCACTCTCGATGCCTCCACCCATCTCCCATTGCCTGTGAGTCAAAGCCCTTGTCCACCTGTTTGAAGCCTTCTATCCTCAAACTTCCTCCAGATCACCTGTCCAACCATGACCTGCCATGTGCCTTGCAGCTGCTCTGGAGTTCCATATTGTCCCTCAAACAAAACCCTCACAAGTAACTATTGTCTTCTGCTTCTGAAGTTCCTCCTCTGCCTTGGATATTTTCTGCCCTTTGCCAGAGCAAATGCTACACTTGTTCCAGCTTCCCTTCTGGGTCCACCTCGCCTCTGCATCTTCTCTTTAACTTTCACCCTTGGGTTTCATTCTCCTCATCCCACCTTCACCTTTACCTAAAGAGTCTTTCACTGCCTTCTCCCTGCATCTGCACTAAGAAGCTCATTTCCATATCAGTTCCTAGATCAGTGTGGACATGAATGAGAGAACTTTAAAGCTGCCCATGAAGAAAGTCCTCCTTGGACCAGCACCTTCATGGAGAAGGTCAGATGATGTCCCCATTCCCATGAGGCTGTCTGAGAAGGGGGTGCCTTTGTGCTGATCACCGGATGCTGAGTTGGGCCCAACAGCACAGTCTGCCCTGCTTTTTTTGTGATCCATCATTCTTCTAAAGTGAGAGATTGCTACATCCTAGTTTTTGAATCACCCAAGCTCATCTGTCTCCCCTGTGTCTCCAAGTTCTTTCTTCTTGGAGCCTCAACCCTGACTGCGAGCCTGGAGTTCTGCTGACTGGACCATATCTTTATGCCTTTGAGTCATAAGTTCCTGATACATCATGCTTCCTTGTCAAATGGATGGATGGTAGATGGGTGGATGGATGGGTAGATGGATAAGTGAATGGATGCATGAGTGGATGAATGATGGATAGATGGATTGGTGGGTGGATGGATGGATAGACGGATGATGAATGGATGAGTTGGTGGATAGGTGGGTGGATGGATGGATGGGTGGATGCATGAGTGGATGGATGACGGATCGATGGATGGATGGATGGATGAGTAGATGGATGGATGGTGAATGGATGAGTGGGTGGTTGGATGGCTCATCCCAATGGCAAAATCTCCCACCTCGTTTTCCAAAATTTTCTTGCCGGGCTTTCTTTCACCAGGGTCCATCCACCTGGACAGACACCTAGGCTTGTCACCTTGATAGCCTGGTGCTATTCATCTGCTTGAATAACTATTTGAACCTGTGGAGTCTCAGGCTGGCCTTGTGGAGTCACTGCTGTCAGCAGGGCTGTCCTCCCAGATTCACTGAAGTTTGGGTCTCAAGCTCTAACTTTGCTAACAGTACCCTGCCAACCATCGTTAATGGGGCCAAGATGCAACCGTCAGCCACAGCAGCTCAGAATTCATTGACATATGTGGTGCCCTTGATTTTCTGTTGCTCCTCCATGGGACCCGAGGCCATGGGAAGACTTCTGGCTTTGATCCATTCACATGCAACCATGTCTGATCTAAACAAACAACACTGTTTTAAGTTTCTTCATCCAACTCTTTTTCCCAGTGAGTTCTCCTAGGACAGCTTTGGTGGATCCTTTCTCCGACTTATATCTGAGTTCAATCGCACAGATGCACACCACACGTCTAAGGCTATTTCAAAATTAGCGGATGGGGCCACCTAAGTGTTTTAGTTTCCAGATGGCCACGCCAGAGATGACTCATGCTTACTCCTGTAATTTTTCCCGGAAAGGCAAAGTAACAGAAATGAATATTTCTATGCCTATACTTGTTCAGGACAATAAGTTCCTCTGGAGAAAAACCAATACTTGTTGAAGGAAAGTTAAAAGAGAGAAAGAGACCTTATTCTGTTCAGTTTCTGTTAATTGATTCCCAAAGAACCATGGCATGACACACAACAAATGAGTTTAGGGGGATGAAACTGCACTGAAAATCACTTAGGAGGCTCAAACCAGACCAATTTGTTATGAGGCCACTTAGGCTGTCTCACAAGGAGGTTCGATCATCACTTTTCCTAGTTTTTAGGCCACCGAGAATGCTCCACTGCCCAAAGGAAAACATCAGTCAGAAGACTATCTTTCAGGGATAAAGAAGAGAGGGAAACAGTCATTTTGGATCAGATTGTTTTCTCAGAAGCCTAAGTGGAGGCTCTGATGACTCACCACAGGGGATTCAGATTCTCATGGATGATGGTGGTGGTGCTGATGATGGTGATAGTGTGATAATGATGGTAATAGTGATGATGATGGTGATGATAGTGATAATGGAATGAAGATGATGGTGTTGGTGATGACATGATAATGGCAATGATGATGACGGTTGGTGACGATGATGATGCCTTTTGCTAATAAGCTATGAGGCTCATATCACTTAGAAAATAAGATCATGCACATTTTAGTTTTGGGTTATCATGCAAGATCTTCTTCTTTTGGTCTTATTAAACATGGCTTAAGGCAAATCTCAGAAATCCATTTTACGTACTATGTGAAATGACCAAGGCTCATCCCAGAGTTTCTGCTCAGGATTTTGTAAGGGAGGATGGAGCAAAGGAATTAGTCATTTATCCATTCATTGCTTTGACCTATGAGTAGTGCAAACATTCGGGATATCAGTACTGCATGAGAAACCAGGGATATAAAAATATAGGAGCTGGCAAGATGATGGTGATCATGCAATAGTGTTTGTTGAATGAATAAATGATGCCCATGAGCTCTTGGAAAAAGTTGGCCTGGCTAACACCTGCGAGGTCTACCTTTTAACCTACGGTAGATGGGTGGATGGATGGGTAGATGGATAAGTGAATGGATGCATGAGTGGATGGATGGATGGATGCATGGATAGATGGATGGGTGGATGGATGATGAATGGATGAGTTGGTGGATAGGTGGGTGGATGGATGGATGGGGTACAATATGATTGTGCTTCTTTCATAGGTATGGGGTTCTTTCCTGGGAACACACACACATATTTCAGAAGAGCTTGGATCAGATATCATCCATGTTTGAACCAGAGTGTCAGGGCAAACTCTGTCCTCCTGACACTGTGTCCCAAACTGAAGGCAAAACTTGGCACAGTGGAGGACTGGCAGTGACCCATGTGGGATTTCTCCTTCTACTGTCACATCACAGAAGCTCCTGGCTTGGGGTTGACAAGAGGGGTCCTCATTTGGAAGGCTTTCCTTAATCTCTTGTTCTTGACCCACAAGCATGGCAGACTCTCTTGTCTTACATGAGCTTCTTCTAACCATGTGTTACCTACACACGCTTTCCCATTTATATCAGCCCTTTCTTTGTCTGGCTGCTTTTAAAAATAGTGCATTCTGGCAGCTCCCAGTTCCCTGCTTCACATTCAGTCTTCCTTTTTTCCCCAACTATTTCATGTTAGTAATAGTGCTTGTGTTAATTTTATATGTTGACTTGACTTGGCCATGGTGCCCAGATATGTGGTCAGACATTATTCTGGATGTTTCCATGGGGGTGTTTATGGATGAAATTAACATTTAAATTGTTGGACTTTGAGTAAAGCAGATTGTGCTCCATAGTGTGGGTGGGCCTTGTCAAATCAGTTGAAGGTGTGAATAGAACAAAAGACTGACCTCCCCAGAGAAAGATGGCATTTTGCAGCAGAAGTCCTCTGGACTTGCACTGCAACATCATGTCTTTTTTTGGTCTCCAGCCTGCTGGTCTACCCTGCAGATTTTGGACTTGCCAGCCTCTATAATTGCATGTAATTGCATGAATCAATTCTTTAAATATCTCCCTTTCTTTCTCTCTCTCCATACACACACACACACACACACACACACACACACACACTCACACACACACACACACACATATATCCTATTGGTTCTGTTTCTCTGGAGAACCTTGCTACAATAATTTCAGCATGAATATTAAAATAAAATATCTCACCTACACAATCTAATTGCTCTGTCATGCTGTCTTTTTTTTTTAATGTGTAGCTTCAATGTTTATTGATAATGATGCTTATGATGACAGTTTTTAAAAAATATCTTTATTGGAGTATAATTGCTGTACAATGGTGTGTTAGTTTCTGCTTTATAACAAAGTGAATCAGTTATACATATACATACGTCCCCATACCTCTTCCCTCTTGCATCTCCCTCCCTCCCACCCTCCCTATCCCACCCCTTCTAGGTGGTCACAAAGCA
This sequence comes from Balaenoptera acutorostrata, assembly GCF_949987535.1. NCBI lineage: Eukaryota > Metazoa > Chordata > Mammalia > Artiodactyla > Balaenopteridae > Balaenoptera > Balaenoptera acutorostrata. The sequence continues at coordinate 1,440,132 of NC_080085.1, read as the reverse complement.
CCGAACTGATCTCCCTGTGCTATGCAGCTGCTTCCCACTAGCTATCTATTTTACGTTTGGTAGTGTATCTATGTCCATGCCACTCTCTCACTTTGTCCCAGCTTACCCTTCCCCCTCCCTGTATCCTCAAGTCCATTCTCTAGTAGGTCTGCATCTTTATTCCCATCTTGCCCCTAGATTCTTCATGACCATTTTCTTTTTTTTTAGATTCCATATATATGTGTTAGCATACGGTATTTGTTTTTCTCTTTCTGACTTACTTCACTCTGTATGACAGACTCTAGGTCCATCCACCTCACTACAAATAACTCAATTGTGTTTCCTTTTATGGCTAAGTAATATTCCATTGTATATACGTGCCACATCTCCTTTATCCATTCATCTGTCAATGGACACTTAGGTTGCTTCCATGTCCTGGTTATTGTAAATAGAGCTGCAATGAACATTTTGGTACATGACTCTTTTTGAGTTATGGTTTTCTCAGGGTATATACCCAGTAGTGGGATGGCTGGGTCGTATGGTAGTTCTATTTTTAGTTTTTTAAGGAACCTCCATATTGTTCTCCATAGTGGCTGTATCAATTTACATTCCCACCAACAGTGCAGGAGGGTTCCCTTTTCTCCACACCCTCTCCAGCATTTATTGTTTGTAGATTTTTTGATGATGGCCATTCTGACCGGTGTGAGGTGATATCTCATTGTAGTTTTGATTTACATTTCTCTAATGATTAGTGATGTTGAGCATCCTTTCATGTGTTTGTTGGCAATCTGTATATCTTCTTTGGAGAAATGTCTATTTAGGTCTTCTGCCCATTTTTGGATTGGGTTGTTTGTTTTTTTGATATTGAGCTGCATGTCTATTTTGGAGATTAATCCTTTGTCAGTTGCTTCATTTGCAAATATTTTCTCCCATTCTGAGGGTTGTCTTTCTGTCTTGTTTATGGTTTCCTTTGCTGTGCAAAAGCTTTTAAGTTTCATTAGGTCCCATTTATTCATTTTTGTTTTTATTTCCATTTCTCTAGGAGGTGGGTCAAAAAGGATCTTGCTGTGATTTATGTCATAGAGCGTTCTGCCTATGTTTTCCTCTAAGAGTTTGATAGTGTCTGGCTTTACATTTAGGTCTTTAATCCATTTTGAGTTTATTTTTGTGTATGGTCTTAGGGACTGTTCTAATTTCATTCTTTTACATGTAGCTGTCCAGTTTTCCCAGCACCACTTATTGAAGAGGCTGTCTTTTCTCCACTGTATATTCTTGCCTCCTTTATCAAAGGTAAGATAACCATATGTGCGTGGGTTTATCTCTGTGCTTTCTATCCTGTTCCAATGATCTATATTTCTGTTTTTGTGCCAGTACCATGCTGTCTTGATGACTGTAGCTTTGTAGTATAGTCTGAAGTCTGGGAGCCTGATTCCTCCAGCTCCGTTTTTCTTTCTCAAGATTGCTTTGGCTATTTGGGGTCTTTTGTGTGTCCATACAAATTGTGAAATTTCTTATTCTAGTTCTGTGAAAAATGCCAGTGGTAGTTTGATAGGGATTGCATTGAATCTGTAGATTGTTTTGGGTAGTAGAGTCATTTTCGCAATGTTGATGTGCAAATGTGTTTGTAATTACAGTGTTCTAATATTTAATTTAATATTCATTCATGAAAATTTTATGTATTGCTTTCCCCATTAGTTTTGATGGCAGCCTGGTGTCTTATCAAATGAGAAAGTGCACTTTATCTGACCTTCTATAAAATGGTGCTTAGGTAGCCATCTTTGTGCTTCCCTCCTCCCCATATTTGTATTATTTACTTAGAATAAACCCCGATTAACAGGACTTCTTGGTCACACTGTATGGACGTTTTGCATTTTTTTGATACCCAGCTGTCTTTGTCTCTTCCCTTTCTGCCCCTAAGAATCAGCCTTTGGAAGTGGTGTTGCCCGATCAAATTACAAGACACCAGTTAAACTTGAATTTTTTATAAATAACATTTTTTAGTGTAAATATGTACCAAATATTGCAAGATAAACAATACATAGTAGTTTAGTATATGTATATCCCATGCAGTATTTGAGACAAGTAGTTTATTTAGTGCAAGCATGTCCCATGCAATATTTGAGACAAATCTTTTATTTAGTATACGTATGTCCCATGCTGTAGTTGGGACATACTTATACTAAAGAGCACATATTTGTTCTTTATTTGTTGTTTATCTGAAACTCAAATTTAACTATGTGTCCTGTGTGTTGATTTGCTAAAGCCAGCAACCCTGTTTGAAACATTTGTCTAGGACTTAGAGCCAGGCTGATTAAGCTTTTAGAGTCAGAATACTCCTTATTTTCAATATTTTACAATCTGACTTCTGATGAGACCACTGAAGTGAGTGAAATTGTGTCTCAAGTGCTAACATTTTTTGAGCACCACTGGGAAACCATTGGAGAACCATAAACCAATAACTGGGCAACATTTATTGAGTGTGGGTGGGTATCAAGCTAGGAAAGAACCAACCAAGATTGCTTAGCTTTAAAAAAAGAAGTATATAGGTATGGTGAGTGCTGTGTTAGGTAGTTGTGGTCTAACCACTAGGTTCGTATAGAGCAAACCTAGTTTTCTACGGTAGGTTCTGCTAATCACACCCAGACTAGGACAGTGGAAGCAAGGTTTCTGGGCATATTTAAGGGAGACACTGTCAGGTGCAAACTCTGCATTTGCATGAGTCTGACAGAGAGCACATCCTCCAGTGTTGCATCCTGGGTGCCTTGCTTGCCTTAATTTTGCTCAGTCTGGCTGCTGATTCACCAGAGGTGAGAAATACAACAAAAGATCCCTACATCAGACCATAAACCCACCCCGCACATTTCTTGTCTCACTGAAACCCTTGAATGGCGGCACTACTGCCATAGAAATCTTATTTTTGTCTGTAGACTGTAAGCTCCTTCAGAAAAAAGGACCAGGAATTACTTGTCTCTCCACTCTGCTCAGTCTGTAGCTTCTTGCTTAACATGGCCTCAGCATCCTATAAATATCAGTTGAATTAGTAAAGCAGTGACGACTTTACAATTATTGGGTTGGCCAAAAAGTTCATTTGAACATCTTACAGAAAAAAAATATGAACTTTTGGCCAACACAATATTTTCCAAAGAAGTGATGGGAAATGAAACTCCAGAGTCATCCACTTTTACACATTTTCGCCATCACTTCCTATTATTTTTCCAAAGCTTTAACTGGGAAGATGTCAGTCTACATGATCAGATAAATTGATGTGAAAATCACTGTAGGAACAGAAATTCCTCCCCATCTAAGAAGATACTTCTGCTAACAAATGATTTCTTCAACAGAGATGTTGAATGTCCTTTAAAATTAAGTTTTCCAAGAAGGAAGTTGGACATTTTTCACCTGCCCGGTCATGATTGCCCTGGGTGATTTAAAGCAATTCGAGGAATGTGCAAAATTGCTCTCATGAATTTCCCCCTGACAGGTGTTGAGACACGCAGCTGGGCGTTCGTTTGTCTGAACATTGCTGTGGAGGCTCTTGTGTTCCCTGGACGCATAGGAATGTGAGCTGTGTAAAGCAGACATTGTGAAGGGAGGTTGGACCTTCAGATCGTATCTCCTGAGTTAAAAAAAAAAAAAAGGCATTGTAGATTTTAAAATAATAATAATAGTTGAGCCATGGGCATGCCACGTATGAAAGTAGAACAGTGATGTTGATTTCTCATTCCTCTTCATCCTTTAAATAACTAACCTGAGAGTGAGGCAACAGAGGGAATATTCAGAGGAGAACATTTCATCACAAGAAGAAAGACTGTGGAGAGAGAACCTATCATGCAGAGTTGTCTGATCTGAACAGTAGAATCTCATCGTTCATTTTTGAGGTCCCGTCCTTTGCAACCACAATTTCCTCTTTATCATAGACAGCAGTGTGTCCATTGTGCCTTGTCACCCTTCCACTGACTGACTTTTAGCATTGATTGGCAGCCTGCTGCCAATCTGAAGGGAAATAAAGTGTGCTGGGTTTCACAAGTCAATCGTTAAGTCAGCGATGGGTGGGAAATGTCCCCCGTCGTTTCCAGGAGCTCGTGTGTGTGTGTGTGTGTGTGTGTATGCACGCACACACCAGGTACATCAGATGACTGGTGACTGGGGTGCCTGCTCAGGGTTCTGGGGGATGCCACTTGCTGCAGATTCCTGCTGGCATTTCACTTGCAGTGTCCACTATATCACTTAAGACATCCTCCAAATTTCATTCCCAAACATGCCAGCAGAGCCTGCTCCAAGATGGACCCATGTGGTCATAAAGAATCACCATTTATCTGACCTGTGAGAATATCAATTTATCAACACAACACATTCGTATTATTAAATATGACATTACTTGTATAAAATGTATCCATTTAAAAAGTTACCTTTACTTTTTTCCCATGGTAAGTTTCCCCTGGCAAGCACTGATTTCAGATGTGGTTCCTCATGTTATCCCAGACCTTATACAAAACATGAGTCATACCGTTTTATACATTCAATATTTGTATAGATTTGCCTACACGTTTACCATTTTTTGATGTCTTTATTTCTTTTGACATTCTTGCACCTTCCAACATGGGGTAGTGCTGGCTTTTTTTTTTTTAGTTTTAAAAAACTTTTATTGAGATATAATTGACATAAAACATTGTATAAGTTTAAGGCATGCAACATGTGGATTTGATACACTGATGTGTTGCAATATGATTGCCACTGTACTAACACCTCTATCGTGTAACATAATTATGTCTTTTTTGTTGTGGGAACAATTAAGATCTAATCTGTTAGCAACTTTGTAGTTTACAATACAAGATTGATGTCTATAATCACTATGCTGTGCATTAAATCTCCAGGACTTATTTATCTACTGGTTGCAAGCTTGTACCCTTAAACAACATCTCCCAATCCCCCACTCCCAAGCCCCTGATAACCACCATTCCACTCTCTGCTTTTACAAGTCTGAGGTTTTTAGATTCCACATATAAGTGATACCATACAGTATTGGTCTTTGTGTAGCCTGACATCTCATTTAGCATAATGTCCACAAGGTCCATCCATGTTGTTGCAAATGGTAGGATTTCATTCTTCCTTATGGCTGAATAATATTCCTGTGTGTGTGTGTGTGTGTGTGTGTGTGTGCGCGCGCGAATGATATTTTTATCAGTTACTTTGATTTATCTGTTGAAAACATTTAGGTTCTTTCAGTATCTTGGCTATTGTGAATAATTCTGCAGTAAACATGGGAGTGCAGTTATCTCTTTGATAACCTATTTTTATTTCCTTGGGATATACCAAGGAATGGAATTTGTGGATCATATAGTAGTTCTATTTTTTAAAATAAATTTATTTATTTTATTTATTTATGTTTGGCTGCGTTGGGTCTTCGTTGCTGCGCACGGGCTTTCTCTAGTTCCAGCCAGCAGGGTCTACTCTTCGTTGTGCGCGGGCTTCTCATTGCGGTGGCTCCTCTTGCTGTGGAGCACGGGCTCTAGGCACGTGGGCTTCAGTAGTTGTGGCTCACGGGCTCAGTAGTTTCACATTTTTCATTTCATTTCTACTAATTCCAAAAGCATTGTCTTCTGTTTCTGGAGATGTGAGAGGGCATCAAAAACGTGGTCTATGTTTGACCAGTTCTGTGTCTCTCTGTGCTGGCTTCTGGAAAGTGTAGCCTTCCAATTCACTGGTGCTCTCTTCATTTCTTTCTTATCTACTTTTAACTCCGTCCACTGAGTTTTAACTTTCAGTGTTTGTATCTTGCATTTCTAGAAGTGCTGTTGGGTCTTTTTCAAATCAAGCTTGCTTGTATTTCTTTGTGTAGGTTGCGCTGCAATCTGTACCTGATCATCTAAACCTGAAATCTTTGTTGCTCTGTTTGTTCTGTGTCTCATGCCTGTTGAGAATTGCTCGAGGAGACTTAAGTCCTTATGGGCTTTGTAATCTTTACATTTCAGACACTCTTCTCCCTTGTCCCTGAATGAGGGCCCATTCCTCCAGAGAAGATGTGTGCTTGCATCTTCTGGGGGTCTCTGTGGGCCAAAACTATGATATAATCATGCTGTTCATTCTGATAGATTGGAATCCTTGCTGTATCCTTGCTGTTATACTTCAGATGTCATCACTGTGCCTAGAAACACTGTCAATTAGGACCATTTTAAACCAAATTCAGTTTAGAATTTTACTAGAGGGAATACCACCTAAGTGATGTGAATTTATCCTGCTAATCTGCATGAGGGCAGATTCTTGGTTACAGGTTTTCAAGAACTTTCCTTTGCCTTATTAACTAAGTGCCAATGCGTGACTTCTAGAGGGTGGAAGCCGTGTTTGCATCTTGTGGACTCTTATACTGAGAATGTCATTGCTGGTTCTCAAACCCATAAATTCACGTCTTCTTTACATTCTAAATAATGATTAAGGACCCCAAACAGCTTCTGTCTGAGTGACTTATATAAATTGATATTTACCATATTAGCAACGAAAACTGAGAAGATTGTTAAACATCTATTGATGGATACATTTAAAAATAATGATAATAAATCCATTACATGTTAACACAAATAATATATTCTTATTGTATGAAGAATATCTTATATTCTTACTATATAAAGAACATAGTCTTATGAGTATATTATATTCTTCTTATAAACTATATATATATGTTATATGTAATATATTCTCACTAATGGGAGAATATGAGTGATAAGAATGGCATTGTTTTTACATTTTTGCAAATCACTTTAATGTCTGGCATTCTAGAAAACAACCAGATTCTTTCATCTGCTTCTGTATTCAATCTGTTGTGTTATCACCCATCACATAGCCTCCAGAAAAGTCCACTGGACTCTTACAAGAGAGTGAGGGTGAAAAAGACAAATATGGTCTCAGTATCATTAGGAAAAGAGTTTTGACTCAGGGTACCAATCCCCAAGGTTCCCTGTACCACACTTTGAGAACAACTAGTGTAGCACTTTGGAGTCACAACTTCGTGGAGGAAAATGTCTCATTAGACTCCCGACCTTGACAAGGACATAAAAAGCATTGTCTTCTGCTTCTGGAGATGTGAGAGGACATCAAAAACGTGATCTATGTTTGACCAGTTCACTGACTATTCTCTGGGAAGAGGTGGCTTCAGGGCTCTGCCTGTCTGTCTCCCTCAAGATTATGGCTTGACGGTTCTGTTATCCCATCTGTCTTGAGATGCTTCTAATAAGATGCTTTATGGGAATTCCCTGGCAGTCCAGTGATTAGGGCTCCGTGCTTTCATTGCCGAGGGCCCGGTTTCAATCCCTGGTCAGGGAACTAAGATCCCACAAGCTGTGCGGCCAGAAAAAAAAAAAAAAGATGCTTTACAAATATATTCACCCAGCATTCTTCATTTTGTTTCAGCTGGAATGTTGGCTCAAATAAGCTAATCTTCCATGTTACCAGAAATAGCACTCATATTAAAAGACTTACGCATGACAGATTAAGATGACGAGAAAAAAATAGGAATATTAAGGATTTAAGTTATATAACAGAAGGAAAGTTTAATGGATGTATGAGAAGATCCATATCCATAAAATATAAATGACATTTTTAACTATCTATTAGCTCAAAAAGAAAACATTAATTCCAAATAGTATAAATAGGATCAACCATATTTGGGGCCATAATGTCATGGTGTTAAAATTTGATAACAGAATATTCACAAATACTATCATCCAACTGGAATTGTTTTTTATTGAAGTATAGTTGATTTACAATGTTTTGCCAGTTTCTGCAGAGTGACTCAGTTAAGCACATACATACATTCTTTTTTATATTCTTTTCCATTATGGTTTATCCCAGGAGATTAAATACAGTTCCCTGTGCTCTACAGTAGGACCTTGTTGTGTATCCATTCTCTATATGTAATAGTCTGCATCTACTAATTCCAAACTCCTAATCCATCCCTCTACCTCCCCCCCTCCCCCCTTCCCCTTGGCAACCATAAGTCTCGTTTCTGTGTCTGTGAGTCTATTTCTGTTTTGTAGATAAGTTCATTTGTGTCATATTTTAGATTCCACATATAAGTGATATCATAGGATACCTGTCTTTCTCTGTTTGACTTACTTCACTTAGTATGATCATCTCTAGGTCCATCCATGTTGCTGCAAATGGTATTAGTTCATTCTTTTTTATGACTGAGTAATATTCCATTGTATATATGTACCACATCTTCTTTATCCATTCTTCTGTTGATGGACACTTAGGTTGCTTCCATGTCTTGGCTATTGTAAATAGTGCTGCTGCTAGGGGTGCATGTGTCTTTTTGAGTTACTGTTTCCAACTGGAATTTTAAAACTCTCTTTTAAATGTCTTTTGGGGAGAAGAAAGGAAGTTAAAGCAATCACTTTCAGAACATTTGGTATATGGCTAAAATTACTCTCGGGTGGTAGGGGAAAGGGGATTTACTTTTTTAAAAATGAGTTTATTTTTTAAATAACGAATCAAATGTTAGACTGAGAAGTTGATAAAGAGAAACATCAATCTCAAGAAAGCAAGAAAATGAAATTCTTCAGCTAATAAGGGAGTAATTGAATAAGTAAGAACATGGATCAATATGCATAATATAAAATCCACCCTTGTTCCCAAAGCCTTCAGGGATCTACATGATTCGGAGACAAGCTACCTCTGTGATCTCCAATTCCACCACTATTTATTTTTCTCCTTTCATTGATGACACATGGACCTCCTTGCTTTTCTGGGATTGCAGTCCCACCTCAGGGCCTTTACCCGGTCGGTTCTCTTTGCTAGAATTTTCAATGCCCAGATGGTAATTGCCACCAAGTAGGGGATTTAACTATTGTGTTCACAGCCTTATGTCCACCTTCTAGAATATTGCAGAGTCTGAAACAAATGCTCCATAAATATATTTAATAAGAGGATACAATAAAGCAGAGACCTAGTCTTCTGAAAAAATTTTCAGATAAACCACTAGAAAGCAATATGAAAAGAATGATAAAGTGTGCATACCCCAAATTGACCCCAAGACGGTATATTCATCACAAAAATCAGTGTGATTGACAGTGGCTTATGCAGACACTTTTGAAAAGTAGAATAAAAGGGATGATTCTAGGGAAAATATGCATTACCAGAATTTAGAAAAACAGAGCAAATATAAGTAAATCAGCTTTAATGAAGAAATTGAGTAAGAGCTATCTCTGCATAAAAATGTTCAAGGTCATAGAATTCTTAACTAAGTTCTCTGAAACCTGCAAGGAATTCTCAAGGTATTTATATTACTCAGAGATTGGGTTAAGAAGGAAAGCTTCTAAATAATTTGGGAGAGCTTCCTCAGAATCATTCTAAAATTTGCTTTAAAAAGCCTAAGGAAAAGAGACTCCAAAGTGATAGGAATATTATTGCAAATAACATGAAAATTGATTCAGCAAATAGCATCATTCACTACATCAAAAAAATAATACACATGAAAAGGTGAGGTTAATTTTAGGAATTGCAGGATAGGTTAATTAAGATATGATTCATGCAATGCACCCTATAAATAGGTCAAAATAAAAGGAAACAACTAATACAGGTCTAACGGATATTTGATAAAATTGCACCATTCTTCCTGAGAAGAACTCTTTAACAAAGCAAGAGTAGAAAAATGTTGTTCCGTAGAGAACAGACTTGTGGTAGCCAAGGGGGAGGGGGTGGGGGAGGGATGGGCTGGGGGGTTGGGATTAGCAGATGTAAACTATTATCTATAGGATGGATACACAACAAGGTCCTACTGTAGAGCACAGGAAACTCTATTCACTACCCTGGGATAAGCCATCATGGAAAAGAATATGAAAAAGAATGTATATATGTGTGTAACTGAGTCACTGCTGTACAGCAGAAATGAACACAACTATACTTCAATAAAAAAATAAATAAATAAATAAATAAAGTTAAAATGTTGTTCCCATGGTATATATTTACATACACATCTGTGTATGTTTGCAAATACCAGTATTGTGCTAAATGAGGATTCACCAGAAAACAAGCTGTGAAAACTACAGAGAAGACAAGCATGTTTTATCATGTCACCTTTGTGGTTTAATTTTGTTGTAGGTACCTTGTATCTACACAGAGAAAGGAAGAATAGCTATCGTAACATCTGACATAGGTTGACCAGTTAATACATGCCTGCTCTTTTTATTTCTTTTTTCTAATTTTTTATGGAAGTATACTTGATTTACAATGTTGTGTTAGTTCCAGGTGTACAGCAAAGTGATTCAGTGATACATATATATATATATTCTTTTTCATATTCTTTTCTATTATAGGTTATTACAAGACATTGAATATAGTTCTCTGTGCTATCCAGTAGGTCTTTGCTGATTATCTATTTTATATATAGTAGTGTGTATCTGTTACTCCCAAACTCCTATTCTTCCCCCCTTCCCCTTTGGTAACCACAAGTCTGTTCTCTGAGTCTGTGGGTCTGTTTCTGTTTTGTAAATAAGTTCATTTGTATCATTTTATTAGATTCCACATATAAGTGATATCATATGATATTTGTCTTTCTCTTTCTGACTGACTTCACTTAGTATGATCATCTCTAGGTCCATCCATGTTCTAAGCACTTTATCTTCCTGACTTCATTGAAACCTCAGACAAAATTGAGAAAGGAGGTACTGTCATTAACCCATTTCACAGATGAGAAAATGCATGCAGAAGGAGGTCAAATAACTTGCCCATTGTTTATTAAGTGCAGACCTTGGGTCTCAGGAAGTGTGACATTAAGATCCCTAAGATCTTAGCATTTCTGAGATCCTAAGTGTGCTGTTGTAAGGTGTATAGCTATTGGGAGTGGGTGTGTAAGTATTTGTAGGGGATACGTCTTCAAAGATTTATAATAATGGACCTAGGGCTTCCCTGATGGCGCAGTGGTTAAGAATCCTCTTGCCAGTGCAGGGGACACGGGTTCGAGCCCTGGTCCAGGAAGATCCCACAGGCTGCGGAGCAACTAAACCTGTGCACCACAACTACCAAGCCTACGCTGTGGAGCCCACGTGCCACAACTACTGAAAACCCGTGCGCCTAGAGCCTGTGCTCCACAGTAAGAGAAGCCACTGCAATGAGAAGCCTGCACACCGCAACAAAAGAGTAGCCGCCATTCATCACAACTAGAGAAAGCCTGTGCACAGCAACGGAGACCCAACACAGCCATACATACATACATACAGACAGACAGACAGACAGACAGACAGACATATAGATAAATAGGCAGGTAGATAGAGAGAGAGAGAGGGATGATAAATAGATAGACGTATAGATAGAGAAACATATAGATAGAGAGACATAGATGATAGACAGATAGATAGATAGAGATGATAGATATAGACAGATAGATAGCCAGGTAGTTAGATATAGATAGATGGATAGATAGGTAGATAGACAGATATAGTTGATAGATAAATATAGATAGATAGGCAGGTAGATAGAGATAGATAGATAGATAGATAGATAGATAGGTAGGTAGGTAGGTAGATACTTACTCAAATGTTATTATAAGTTTCATGAGATTATGGAGGCTAGAGGTCTCACCATCTGCCAGCTGCAAGTTGAACACCCAGGAGAGCAGGTGGTGTAGCTTGAAGGCCTGGGAGCCAGAGGGTGGAGGGCAGGCAAAGATGGATGTCCCAGCTCAGCAACTAGGCAGAAAGTGAATTCTCCCTTCCTCCACCTTTTTGTTCTATTCAGGCCTTCACCTGATTAGACGAGGCCCACCCACCCTGGGGAGGGCAATCTGCTTTCTTCAGTCCACTGATTGAAATGCTCATCTCATCCTGAAACACCCTCCCAGACACACCCAGAAATAATGCTTCACCAAATATCTGGACCCCGTGGCCCAATCATGTTGACACATGCAATGCACCCTTACATTAATGAACTTGAAAGTCTTTTTAAAAATGATGCTTTCCCAGGAAACTGTGGGTCCTCTTTAAATTAGGTAGACATAGTCCCAGCACCTTCCAAGGGGCCAAGCCCACCATGAGGGGTGACCTCAAGTAGCATCTTGGTGTCTCTGCATTTCAGGATCACGTCCTCAAAGTGGGGAGGATTGGACAAGGTGACCTCCAAGGTCATCCCTGGCTCTGAGGTTATAATGCCCATCTTGGGGCGGGACCCTCAGCCTCGTGGCATCACCTTGTCTGGTTTGCCTGTGAATTCTGGAGAACGTTCCCAGGAAGCGGACCAGGACCCATGGGCAATGTCCTGCCATCTTGGTGGGTTGGCATCCCACTTCCATTCCCTTCTGCTGTCCCCAGCTGACCCCTGCAGAATGACCCCTCCACAGAGGCCCCCACTGGCCTACACTTCCGACATGGACAGAAGCACCACAGGCCTCGTGTGATGCTTAAATTCAGTGTGTCGACTTGGATGAGCAATGGTGCCCTGTCCATCAATCAAACACTCCTCTAGGGGTTGCCATGGAGATATGTCGACATGACTAACATCTACAATCCGTAGACTTTAGGTAAAGCAGCTCATCCTTGGGAATGTGGGTGGGCCTCGTCCAGTCAGTTTAAGGTGTTAAGAGCAAAATCTGAGGATTCCTGCAGAGGGAGTTCTGCCTAAGGACTGAAGCATAGAAATTCTGTTCGAGTTTCCAGCCTGCCAGCCTGCCTTGCAGATTTCAGACTTGTCAGCCCGACAATTGCTTGAACCAATCCCTTAAAATAAATCTCTCTCTCTCTCAACCTATACATACCCATAGCCTATTGGTCCTGTTTCCTTGAGAATCCTGACTTACACACCTGGCTTGCCTGTGTAGGGACCAGTGGCATTTACGAGACTCTTCCCAACCCACCTTGAGTCCCCTAATAGGGCATTGCCTTCTTTGGAAGTGGGCATCAGGGCCACTGGTCAGCAGAGAGCCGCAGACCCTAGGCCTGTAAAGTCAGGATAGAGTCTGATTATACTGAACAATTTCTCAGATTCACTCTTGTCCCCAATTTGTGGTGGATGTGTGTAATCTTGATATCGCCTCTCCTTAAAAAACCTAAAAAGTAGAACCCACATTCTTCTGCTTTGCACATTTCTAATTTTTGTAATGGACACGTTTTCTTAATTTCAAGTGAAACCCATAGTTAGGCTGATCGGCATATACGAGAATTGCTCAGCTTACACGGATGAAATCACTTTCACACATGCTTTTCAGGTTTCTTGTACTAAAAGAGAGGTTGGACATAAGAGGCTCCACCTCCCCATCACCACTTTACCTGGGGAACGCAATCCCCAGTGCCATGCAAATAAGGAGAGGTGGCCTTGCAAACATGCACACGTGTGGATTTCTAATCAATACGCAGCTCCTCTTGTCTTGCTTTTTGGGTTTCTCCTTTTTCGGTAGATTTTGCTTCTCATCATGACTGACACAGTAATGGAGAAGCAATCTGAATCAAGGCATTTTCTGCGCCAGATCAAGAGAAAATTGTACATTCTGTGACACGCACCACCAAGCCCATACTTCCACCACGCGCAAATGCGCGCGCGTGGCTAATTATCGGCTGTGATGTATCTTTGGGTTAATTTATGCACGCCTATTCCTTGCTTCCCAGAAGCAAAAATACAGCACAACACCGGGGCTGCAGAAACCTATCATTTTAGTTGTCGGCGGATGCCTCCCCACTGTGAGAAAACATTTGCAAGTTGAATCTTATTCTCCACACAAGTTCGGAGACAGAAGAGAAAACATTTGGTTGTGAGCTTGTCCTGCATCCCCGGCGACACATGTGCACGCAGGGGTCGTGATGTCCGTCACCGGTGATGTTCATTTTCCCGAGGTGGTACACAAGTCATGTCTCTGAAGAAAGTTAAACCGATTTTTAAAAACTCTCTTTCTCTGCGTTGATCGTGTAAAAATGTGGTTTGTCTCCTAAAGATAATCCTTTGCTTTATTTTAGTCGCTACTGTTTCCTTGGCGATTTTTTTCCGAGGAGGATTGGATTTGCTCAAGATAGATGTTGCTCATGTCACCCAACGCCCACTGGCTCTGTCTCAGGTTTTCAGATCCCAAATTCATCGCTGGGCATCCTTGAAAAGAATTCTGTGTCCATTTCCTCCTTTCCTCACAAACTTGAGTAAAGGTGGAAACGTTAGCTGCAAGTCTTGACGTGTGTCCAGTGAACTGTGCAGACAGGAAACCATTCTCCACGTCGCTTCCTTTGGATGGAAATGAAGATGCTGTGAAGATCCATGGGAACCAAGTCTAACTTTTTTAAAGAGAGAAGACCGTTGGTGACGCCAGCTTCTGAATTCCCTTCTGGCGAACAAAGATGCATGGGTATTTTCTAGGGAGAAAAAAACCTTAGGAGAACATGCGTAGAGGAGATATAGCAGAGATGTTTGTAGGGAATAACAAAGCATCATGCTAACGTGACTCTTTCTTCTTCCTGTGTGTCATCAAATGAGAATATGGGAATCAGGAACTTTAAATAATAAGGACACACACAAAGGTGGAAGGGCAACTCATCCTCTCTTCCCACAGAAAACCTTCTCTGGAAAATAAGCCTATTTGCTAACATGGATGGAGTCCTGTGTATTGGAAGTCCTTCATCCAGGAATTCTGAAAAGAACATCTATAGTTAAGATTGGAGAGTGCAGCCCATCAAACAAATACTCTTCCCAAGAGAAATAAAGAGAGAATCCCAATTCTGAGCTTGTGGTGTTACTTCTTCAGGGTTGAGGATGTTATCAGTCATGGAATCTTCAGCATAACATAGGATATTTCTCGTGATGCTGCATTATCCCTTTAATATGTCACTCATCACGAAATATGTAATCACCAGGAAAAAAAAACTCAGGTCACTCTCCAATTTTATATTAATTTCTTTATTTTACTGGAGATGGAGTATAGTTGATTTACAACGTTGTGTTAGTTTCAGATGTACACCAAAGTGATTCAGTTATACATATACATATATTCATTCTTTTTCAGATTCTTTTCTCATATAGGTTATCACAGAATATTGAGTAGAGTTCGCTGTGCTCTACAGTAGGTCCTCGTTGGTTATCTATCTTATATATAGTAGTGTGTCTGTGTTAATCCCATGCTCCTAATTTATGCCCCCCTCCCTTTCCCCTTTGGTAACCATAAGTTTGTTTTCTATGTCTGTGAGTCTGTTTCTGTTTTGTAAATAAGCTCATTTGTATCATTTTTTTCAGATTCCACATATGAGTGATATCATGATATTTGTCTTTGTCTTACTTCACTTAATATGTGAATCTCTAGGTCCATCCATGTTGCTGCAAATGACATTATTTCATTCTTTTTTATGGCTGAGTAATATTCCATTGTATATATGTACTACATCTTGTTTATTGGTTCCTCTGTTGATGGACATTTAGGTTACTTCCATGTCTTGGCTGTTGTAAACAGAACTGCAGTGAACTTTGGGGTGCAGGTATCTTTCCAAATTAGAGTTTTCTCAGGGTATATGCCCAGTAGTGGGATTGCTGGGTCATATGGTAGTTCTATTTTTAGTTTCTTTAAGGAACCTCCATACTGTTCTCCATAGTGGTTGCACAATTTTACATTCCCACTCTATTTTTAATTATTATTGTATTCCATTTCCAAATAGTCGAATAACTTAAGGATATTTGCTTCATATTTGTGTTCAGTCACTGCCAATACTAGGAAACAAAACTGTAAGCATTCACAGTTGAAAAAATCCTCGGAATAGAAACAGGTCTAGGGACCAACCATCTGAAATCACCTAAACCACATTGATTGGAAACTGAGGAATGAAGTACAAGATCCTGTCCACACCGTGAACTTCAACCCAGGGATTGAACTTCTTGCTTGTCCTTGTATCATAATAACAGTCAAGTGACAGGGGATGAATACACCTTTGTTAAAGAATTGACTGGTTCCCCAAGTTGATGAATATAGCTTGGTGTTGTCTTCTAATTCTGTGACTCAAATGAAGGATTTGAAAAATATCAGCTTTCTACATAGTTTTCTGATTTGGTCCATGTTAAAATTTTAGAAATAGACCTGATAGAACCAGGATATCTGAATACACAGAACAGCAGGTGGTTTTTTTTTTTGGCTTTTTGGTTATGTTTTCAGTGACCTCTGATGCACTGGCCAAGCACATTTTTGGCTGGGGTGATTGACCTTTATCTACTCAGACAATGCTTTCGTCTTGATGCCTCGTAAAATGAAAATAAATTCACCTGCCGTACTTGGGCTGATCAGCACAGTGGCCTTTGATGAATAGAATATCACTGCAGGCTTTTGAGACCCAGATGTAAAGAACTTCTTTTTTTTTTTTTTCCCGTATTATGTTCGTATCAATGTATATTGACCAAGACTTGGAATCCTGTAGAAAACGGGATAGTGGTGGCATCTTACAATTTATCAAGGCATGTGTATCAAAAATGACTTAGTTGACAAAAACAGAAATCTTAGAAAGCAGTGGGAAGCCCAGTTGGTCAAGTAGAATGAGAGCCTCAGAGAAGATGTCCTTACAAGTCCCATAGGGTAGTTGGGAAACTGAGGCAGGGCTTTGGCATTAGGCAGCAAAGACCAGGATAGGTGAGCAGGTAGAAAGGAGGAGGACAGGGTAATTGTGATGGAGGGAAAGATGGAGACAGAACAGCCAGAAGACCACCTTGGAAGTCTTTTGCCCAAGACACTGAAAAAATAATTGCATCGTTAAGAGAACAGTTAGCTGGGGAGAGGGTCGGATTAGGGGAGAAAGAAGAAATTTTGGCAGGGCTATTCTTTAGCTGGCAGATTCCAGTACATTTCTTCTGTTTGTTCAAATATGCAACAAATTCTTTATCAGTTGGGAGACAGTCACGGCCCCAAGCCCACTCCCCCATTAGGTGTCACCACCATGCTTCCTGGACCCTCTAGGAAACCCTGGTAGGGTAAGAGGCCCCCAGGAAAGCTCTGACAATATGGCTGGAATCCATGCTGAGTGCTCAGTACCATTCAAAGAGGTAGCAAAATATGTGGGATGTTGTAGTGGGTTGAGTGGTGGCCCCTCAAAAGATAGTTCCACGTTCTAATCCTCAGAACCTCTGAAGGCGACCCTATTTGGAGGTAGGGACTCTGAAGATGTGATTAAGTGAAGGGTCTCGAGATGAGACCATCTGGATGAGGCTGGCCCTAAATCCAGTGACAGGAAGCTGTGAACAGGACCTTAGTTAGAAACAGGGTCTCTGCAGATGAGATGAAATGAAGGGTGTGAGATGAGGTCCTCCTGGAGGAGGGTGGCCCTACATCCAATGACAGGGTCCTTCTAAGACACAGAAGAGGAGAGACACAGACACACAGGAGAAGCCACGTGAAGACAGAGGAAGAGACGTGAGGGATGTGGCCACAAGCCCGGGGACGCCTGGAGCCCCCAGAAGCTGGAAGAGGCAGGAAGGACCCTCCCCTGGAGCTTCTGGAGGGAGCTTGGGCCTGAGACACCTTGATGTCAGACCTCTGGCCTTCAGGACTGGGGGAGGATGAATTTGTGGTGTTTCAGGCCTCATGGTTTAGGGTCATTTTTTAGGGCAGCCCCAGGAAACTCATACGGACATCATCCCTGATTTGAGGAATGATGGCATTTTGAGAAAGAAAAGACACTCACAGAAATATCCTAGAACCGTTAGAGACGAGAAATCAGTGCAGGAAATGTTTGGGAACACACTATTCCCGTGAAAGTGGATGTCTTGGAGAGTGGAGGGGCTTCCTAGAGGGGAGAAGGTAAGCAGGAAGAAAGAAAAACGTCCAAACTGTTGCAGGAGCACAGAACTGGTAATTCACAGCTTAAAGATGAAGATGAATTTGGGCTAATAGCGAATTACGGGAATTCCCTGGTGGTCCAGTGGTTAGGACTCTGTACTTTCACTGCTGAGGGCTCAGGTTCGATCCTGGTCGGGGAACGAAGATCCCGCAAGGCATGTGGCATGGCCAAAAAAAAAAAAAAAACCCACTACAAAGAAGAGAATTCTAAGGCGCACAGGGAATACACTCAGCCCTCTTGTGGCCAGGAGGACACTGCAGGCTTCGGGCAGAGGAATCAACTCATAAAAACCTGAAACACGAGAGTTGGAGAGGCTGTTTAGACCATTTCCAGAACCCTCTGCGTTCCAGATAAGGAACAGAAGTGCCT